>NC_090250.1:897792-912792 GCF_037325665.1 Littorina saxatilis | reverse complement strand
TCTCTTGTTTGCAGATGCCCGAACATCTCTTTAAAGTTCCAGAACGCCCTCATTCACCAAATGAAAACTTGGTAAGTGACTTCTGAAACCTATTCCACTGGAAAAGTAATGGCTGGTCTTTTTTTTCAGCATGCCTCCTCAGTTTAATAAAGAGTATTGATTCCACTTGTTATGCTGTACTCAGTATTTTGGTTTAATCTGACTTTGAACTGTTCTCGCTGACACATGCCTCTTAACCTTTTTCTCCAGTCAGATTCAACGTTTTGCCATCGGCTCATTCAGATCCCTCAGACGATTCATTATTGCCTCAAATTTGACACACTTTTCACTTCCCCCCAAATATATTTTCTTCTTGAAACACTTTCTGTTATTTGTTGAATATTTAAATTCCTTAAATGCTGACGGTGTTTTCTTTACAAAAATACATTCCCCCTCTTCACAAAAAGCAGTCATTATGTTGGTTTTGTGTATGTGCCCGACTGATGGGACGGTCTTATCCCATGTGAAAGCACGACTGGTGGGACGGTCTTATCCCGTGTGAAAGCACGACTGATGGGACGGTCTTATCCCGTGTGAAAGCACGACTGATGGGACGGTCTTATCCCGTGTGAAAGCACGACTGATGGGACGGTCTTATCCCATGTGAAAGCACGACTTATGGGACGGTCTTATCCCGTCTGAAAGCACGACTGATGGGACGGTCTTATCCCGTCTGAAAGCATGACTGATGGGACGGTCTTATCCCCTGTGAAAGCACGACTGATGGGACGGTCTTATCCCGTGTGAAAGCACGACTGAAGAGAAAGGGGGAATGTACGTTCTGGCTCACCGATTCCGACAGACCCTAAATATTAAAGCAAAATAGGCTTCTGGACTAAACTTTTACTAAAATGAAACATGCGACAAAATCAGAAAAATACTGCATAAATTCATACAAAAAAAAAATACAGTAAAGTAAGGTTGTTTTGAACCAATGCCGGGTCTGTCGGAATCAGTAACCCAGAACGTACATTCCCCCTTTCTCTCATACAACATTCTTAAGCTCAATACGCTCTCTCATTTACAAACTTTACTTCATATGTTCTTTCACTGTTAGAATTATATCTGATACATGCAATGTGACTGTCTAAACGAATAGTTAACTCTTTACAAGTGATTCTATTTTTACTTTTTCTTCCCGTCCTATTTGAATCCCCTTTTTTAAAAACTGCTTTTTCAGATCTTCTATATCGATTGGCTTGTTATATTCAGCTCGTGTTTTTGTTTGAATACTTGCTTTCTTACTTTTGTAGTCATCAAAGTCTGTTTGTATCTGTTTGAATTCTTCGTCAGAAACTTTTGAATCTTCAAGTGCTTTACTGATAGACAGTTTTAGGCTAGACAATTTTGATGATGCAAGAGTGGAAATGGATTCGTGTTTTTCAAGCTTTTTCACAATTTTTTTCATTATAGCTGATGCTATAAATGATAAACCACCAACTGCTGCTGCGACACCACCTAGGATTAGAGAAACTGGAGTCCCTACTCCGGTAGCTAACAGAATTGTTCCCGTTACACCTGCAGCTGATGCAAGGATAGTAGAACCAGTGCTGGCATTAGAAAAGCTGTTGTAAGTTGTTGAGTACTTACGTCTAGCGCGAGAATATTTTTCTAATTCATCTTCTAGTTGTTTTTGTATATTACTAATGTGTGCCAGTCTGAATTGTTGACTTTCTGCTGCACTTTCATCAATATTAGGATAAAGCTTCACACTGCTAGTCATCTTTTAATGCAAAATATAAAATATTTATCTTAATTCTCACTGGCCAGTGTTTCTGCTAAGCTTTGAAGCTGTTCATTGCTTAACACCTTATCTGTATAGTAGAAAGCAATCAAATCAAGATAAGTAAGATTAATACTTCTTATTTCTGTTAAATTATTTATATCTGCGTTAACAACAACATTTTGGTTTGACGTCTGTTTTTTTATTGTGTTAGAATCCTTTTGAACAGCAATAAATACTCTGACTTCTTCAACATTTAATGGTCTCCAGTTGAGATTTATTCCTCTCATTAGAACAGTGTTTGTGGTTTCTTCCCTTTTCCTGACAACTATATCAAATATCATAGTTGCATTCTGCCCTATTGGAAGCTTGGGTATAAAATCGACAATGGTGTCAGCGTCCTTTTCAACACTTTGTTTTCTGTGAATGAGATAGTTGTTCTTATGGAAAGGTTTAACTGCAACTTCTCCCCTGCTGTTAAACGCAGGAACAAGGCTAACAATTAGTGGTTTAGCATTGATTGACTTACGGAATGTGTCGTCTTTTCCAACAAGAGTGTATGGACTCACAAATTCAAACTTCATTTCCCAGTCAATCTTTTTGATAACAGGACTAAGTACCCATTTTTTATTCTGATGTTTCCACATGTAGTATATGTCATCGACAATTGGATCAGGTACATTAACATCACGGATTTGACCTAGTTTGAGAAATCTTGGTTTCTTTTCATCGTCGATTTCCTTTCTCTTGTAATAGCCAGTGTCTGTAAACTCGAATGCATACACTGCACCAACTTCAGCATTGCTCTCAAAGTCGATAGCGTCTGCTAAATCTTTCAACTCTATAGTTGAACATGCAACAGGATAAACTATTGTAGGTCCACTCGACATTTTAATACTCAATATTTTATGGAACTATTTCCAATGTAATGTTAAACAAACAATCAACTGGTTGTCCACTTTGATTTTTCAGATCAATGTGTAGGAATTCATGACACCCTTCCTCCAAGTCCTTGAACTGAAGTGTCTTAAATGTTGGCACGTGCATTTTACAAAAAGAGGCATCACTCGGTGGAAGAATCCTAAGCAGATCAGAACGCTGATCATTAAACAGATTATAGGATGTGTTAAGCTCTCTCATGTGAACAAACAGTACACTGTTAACATCCATGTCAATGGGACGTGTTCCCTTGTATATATTTGTAATTCCAAGCATATCAAGGAGTTTGGTTGGAAACTCAAATGATCTGTTTACTTCTCTAGTTTTGGGCATAGTAAGAGTAGCAATGAGACTTGCATGATTTAAACTCGCTGTAATACCTACTGGAGCAAACAATTCTTTCTCTAAAGTGCAGAAGTCATAGTAACCATCTTCTACAGAATGTGTTTTACCATTAATTCTAACCCAGTTGTTAGCCTTTTTTTTACTGATATTATACCAAGTAACCTTGTACATAATTTCATGCAGTGCAACTTTCATTCCTCCATTTTGATTGTTGATAGGGTTTGCAAGTTTAACTGGCACACTAGTCTTCACATTTGTTAGTGTGATAAACATTTTTTATTCAACAACAAAAATGATTCAGTATAAATTCAACAAAGACGTTAAATACAAAACTGGACCATATTACAATCCAAAGACTATTTCTTTCCATGAGTTGGACTTTGCCGTAACAGAAACAGAATCCATTCGCGTTAAAGTGCCTGACCCATTCCATTCTTACCTAAATCCCCCAATCAAAAATGATAGTGTTCCAAAGATGTGGAACTCTCACCCAATTCAGTTCTATCAGAATCAGTTAAACTTTGCAATATTCTGTGCAACCACAGGATGTGGAGTGTCCTATGCAGACCACATGAATAATTCAAACTTACTGACAAAGTGTGTGTACACATTTCACGTTTACTATCAGTGCAGGAGAATCTTGTCTGAACTTCAGGCACCAATGCCGCATGAAAAGAGCTGGAACCCATTCAACAATAGGATAAACATGAAAGTGTATGAGCGTCTCTGCAATGAATTCAATATAGATTTTAAGACCGACTTTAGGCAAAAGCAAGACAAAAACCATGGCATGGGAACACTATATTTATGGGGTGTCCACAGGAGGTATAATTTTGATTACTGGCCAGGTCATACATCTTTTTCTTCAAATGTGCAGGTACAGTTAGGATCAATAGAACAACAGCACCACAATGCATGGACTACTTTTATATTAGACACCGGCAAAGGTTTCACTGGATCAGGTGTTGAAAGGATCAATGAATCTATCCGAACATATGCGTGGTGCTTGCTAGGCTCGCAGGCACAGACACGATCAAACATAATGAGAACAAGCACAGGGTTTGGTGCGCAGAAACAGTTGTTATCAAATTTAGAAGATGTCATAAACTCTGCAGTTGATCTGCCTTCCAGCATCAAAAGGTATCAAGACTCTCTCCGTTATGCAAGATCAAAAGTTGACTTTGCTGTTGGTAACGGCCTTTACATGTTACCTTCTGATCTCCAGCTGCAGATTGGAACAATAACAAATTATAACAATGAAATCATTATTGCTAGTGACACCCAGCCGCTTGGAAAGGGTGAAGAACTGAATTCAGAAATCAGAACGATGTTACAGCCATATCACAATGAACAGAAACAAAGCGTGACAAGTGAAGATCACGCTGCAGGTGAAGATCATTCTGTCACTAGGGATGATCAAGCTGTTAGTATTAGTGATGATCATGAATCGCAGAAGACTGCTCTAGTAATTGGTGGAGTGGGTGTAGGCTTACTTTTGCTTTATTCTCGTTAGCAGAACACCTGCAATTAAAACTATTAGAGTCCAGAGATGTTCAGCCATGAAACCAACAACTTTACCTGCAAAAGATAACAGCCAGCTAACAATTGAACCAATGATTCCTGGAAGTGCATCCAAAGCTTTTGCTGCTAGTTTCTTTAATAGTTCTGCAATGTGTTTGAGTTGTTTCTTTACCCATCCCGGATCAGATGGAGATGAAGGTGAAGGTGGAGGTGGAGGTGTGACAGTGCCACCTGTGAGTGTTAACACTAATGTGCTTATTGCAAATCCTAACGCAGTTAGTATACTAGCTATTGTGATTCCCTGCTCTCTGAAAAGCGTTCTAATTCTTTCAGCAAGAGTTGTGTCTTCGTAAAGGATTCTTTGAATTGTATTTTTTATTCTGCTGACCTGTGTTCTCAGTTGTTCTCTATTGTTACTTAGAACTTCTAACCTTATGGCTTTCTCCTCCTGCAAATCTTTTAAACGCTTAGAAATTCTGTTTTTTACTTCTTGTTCTAGGTTCAAATCATCAGCATCAGCAAGTTTTTGTTTCTCTTTGTTTATATCTTCATCCAGCTGACCTAGTTTTGACAGATTATTTGCTATTTCGCCTCTGATGGTTTGTAGTGATTGATTAAGGGCTTCTATTTCTCTCATAGGTAATAGTTCATGTGGAGTCTTCAGTGAAGTTTCCTCAGAAAAAGAAGTCTCTATCTCTTGTATAAGTTGATCAGCCTCATCTGCAAGTTTATTAAGATCTTGCAATGGAACAGATTCTATTTGAGTAGCAGTTGGTAGTCCTAGTTCTGCTTGTTGAAGTAAGGAAACAACATGGGAAGATGATGACCGTGTGCTAGGCACAATATCTAATTGCCTAAGTCGATTAGCAGTAAGTTTTTGTTTTAGTGAAACTTTTGATAGAAACTTAGCAGGATTAGATTTATATGTAAGTTGGACTTTTTCTCCTTTATCGTTAGTTGTATATAAATGATTTGCTTCCATTTTGAACTGGTTTGGATCTAAAACATCAGGTTCTTCTCCTAAACTTTTGTAGAAATCTCTAACTTTACCTTCCAGAAGTTCATGTCGCGCCACCTCATAATGCAGTGAATGATGGTAGGGAACCAAAGGGATTGCTTCGCTCATGTCGTCCGCTGGCTCAAATAAATCTTCAAATCCACCTTCTGCCATTTGTAACTTATTTTTTATTTTGAAAATAAAAAAAGATGGCACAATCGTTCGGTTCTGTTCTTGATCCTTACAGAAGGCTGAAAGAACCTCTCGGGGTAAAAGGAATAAGGCAAACAGTTATAGTTACAAATAATCCTTCTACTATTGATCAGAATGAAATACTTACTGTTAGGTTTCCTAATCTAGGTAAGAACGATGTTATTGTACCAGGCACTGTAAGACTATCATTCAAATTAGAATTAGAATCTGGCTCAGATGAAAATAGGACTTTGGCTTATAATGTAGGAAGAGCAATTGTGAGGAAGATTACTGTCAAACTGGAAGGGCGGGAAGTGATGTCATTGAATAATGCAGATGTATTTTTAGTTTATGCAGATAATTGGTTGACTGACAATGAAAAGAAAAACAGAGTGTTTCAAGGGATTCAGTCAGACAATGGGATAAAAGTTAGAATAGGAGCCGGAGATAAAGCTGACAACAAAAAAGATAACGCTGTCAATGTTGCTTTTGGAAACAAATTTTGTATTCCACTTGACTTTGAACTCATAAATTCACATCCTCCCTTCTATCAAGGAGCATTGCGTGACAGGCTGTCATACGACCTGACTTTCAATAGTTATGATCGTGTTATGCTTTCACAAGACCCGGAAGCAAAGTATAAGGTGTCTGGAATTTCTTTAGAGTTTGATGTTGTAAACCATCCTGAACTGGCTAGACTTATAGAAAATCAGTACAGTTCTAAGCTGCCTATCTATTATGAAAGAGTGTTGAATCACAGTACACTTTCAAAAAGCCAGGCTGATCCAATCTGGAACATTAACTTGAATACACCAGCTAGGTCAATGAAGGGAATACTTATGTTGTTTGAGGAACCAAAAGATTCATATGAAAGGCAAATAGAAAAGTTTTACAATCCACTAATCAATAGAGTATATTGCACAATTGAAGGGCAGCCAAACCAAATATTTGCATCTGGCATGCTGCCATACCAACACTATGATGAAGCAAGAAAGTACTTTACTGGAGGAAGATTGAAAGACCCAACATCTGATCTTGTGGCTAAAGATCTACATTTACACGGTGTTGGCGTAGAAGATTTCTTAACAAATAAATATGCGTTATGGCTGGATCTCAGAACAACTGACGACAACAAACTGCATGGAAGTGGAAGGCGAATTGAAAACGGATCAGAAGGAATCACAATACAAATTGAAAAGGAAGTAGGGAGTAGTAGTAAATCAGTTAAGATCTACGTGTTTGTTGTGTCAGATGCGCAGTTAAACATCTCTGAAAGCAGATTACAGGATATTGTTTATTGAACGTGTTAAAATGAAGTATCTAGATTTTCTTCCAAAGGATCCACACTGTTCTTTGATTTGTGGGGCAACAGGTTGCGGCAAAACAAGATATGTTTTGGATTTATTACAAACTGTTTACATAAATCACTTTGAACACATAGTCATATTCTGTCCAACCATAAAGCATAACAGAACATACAAGGAGAGAAAATTCATATGGTCTGATCAAAATATATTTATTGTAAATCCTTCTGATCGTCTAAATGTTTGCTTGGAGCATTATTTCGATCTTTTTCAGAACACGCCAACACTGTTTATTATTGATGACTGTGCAGCAGAACGTGACATTGTTAGAAAGAAAAGTGCACTAGCAAAGCTTGCATTCAGTGGACGACATGCATTAATATCAGTTTGGATATTAACACAAAAATACAATGCAGTTCTGAAAGACTTTAGAGAGCAACTCAAAACAATAACATTGTTCTATTCAAAGGACCGTGACAGTTTTGAAGAGTGCCTTCGAGAAAATGATGTCATTGAAAACAAACAGGAGAGAGAAAGAATAAAGAATAATCTGAAATCTTCTAAGCACTCAAAACTGGTTTTAAAAACTGATCAACCAGTTCAGTATGTATGTTTGTAGAAATCCTTGCTAAGTTCTTACTCAAGTTCTTACCAAGTTCTTACTCAAGTTCTTGTTAAGTTCTTACTCAAGTTCTTGTCAAGTTCTTGTCAAGTTCTTACTCAAGTTCTTGTTAAGTTCCTACCTAAGTTCTTACTCAAGTTCCTACCTAAGTTCTTGTTAAGTTCCTACCTAAGTTCTTACTCAAGTTTAATTACTAGATTTTTATTTTATTCTGCATCAAAATAAAATGAACTGTGATGAATTGCTGATGCAGACTGCTACAGATATTGAAATCTGTGACAGTAGGACTATACCTGATAAAAAAGAAAGATTGTATTCACTTGCTGTTTGTGGAAAAACAAAACACTACCTTGGGCAGCAGTTAACTGTGGAAGAAGTACAACATCTTTCCTCAGAAGATATAGAAAAGTATCATGGACGGTATGAATCAGTGCTTGGTTCTAAGATGGTTAGAAGTATTGGACAGACTGTTATAGGTTTGTACACAAAGATTTTTGGACATTTTACACCTCTCGACTCGGAGGAAGACTTAACACATGATCTAACTCATGACCCTGTTGTTTCCAAGTCCCTCGAATCTCTTGCCTGTGGCCTGTATTATCGATTTGGTGCTTTATTAGTACCATTTGTTGCTGGATTAATTACTTTCAAACACATTAATTTTCAGAATAAAAAAGATGACAGATCAGTTGAAGCAGACAGTGGAGCAGACGAAAATACCAGAAGTGAACACAGTGACAAAGAAACCTGGTAGAGTAGAAGCAGGAAAAAAACTAGCCGAATGGAACAGACAAAAAAAGTTAAATCAAAAGGCAAAGCAGAACATTATGTCTGAAGTTGAGCAGACACCAAACATTCCTGAAGTGACTAAGGTCACACAAACTGATCAAGAATTAAAATCTTCATTTCTATCATACAGAAAAGTAGCTGTAGCAGCTGTTGTTGGAGGAGGTGGATACTTGCTTTACAAACTTTGGCAAGGCAAATATAAAGTGTCAGAAAGACCAAAATCAGAAACACCAAAACCAGAAACACCAAAACCAACAAACAAAGCAGTACAAACAATAACAAAGCCCACAGTAGTACCTGCAGTGGATTCATTTCATATGGAATAATTTTAATATTTTAATTTTGATAACATAAAAATGAGTTCTGAAAAGACAATAGTTAATCTAGTTTATCACGCTGCAGTGATTGGAGGCTTGAGTGTAGGTTACACAATGCTGGGTAAAAGTCTCCTCAGAATGAAACCAGCCGACTTGGGAAAGTTAGACTTCGAAGACGGTGCTAAACTAATTGGTGTTGTGACAGCTTCCTTTGCAACAAAAGACTTCCTGGTGAAGCAAGGAATTATTCCAGAAAATATAAACATGTAAGACAATAAAATGGCTAGCTTGGTTATGATGGTGGGAGGTGCGATTGTAAATGCGCTTGCATTTTCTGGCAGCAACTATTTGTTTTCTAAACTGCAAAATGGTGAAGAGAGGGAAAGGCACAACAAAGCCATGGAACAACTGGCGAAAGCACAGGATGAATACGAGAAGAAACGAATTGCGCAGTTAGACTTTATGAATGATAAACTCAGGCAGCAAGGACATGCAAACAAAACCTTTGCCAATGTTGATGCAGCCATTCAAGAATACTATCTTGTAACTGGAAAGAAAATGAAGACAAGTGCTCCTCCAAAACTGGGTGACTTTTATCAGCCTTCAGAAGAGCAGAAGGTGGGCGAGATTGTTTTCATTGTTATTGGTATGGCTGTTGTTTACTTTATTGCGCGTGCTGTCAAATCTTAATATTCTGTCATTTAAAAAACCATGAGTGATGCTTTGTTATCTAAAATATATTATTCCCCAAAAGGATACTGGAAAGGAAGAACTGCTATTGACAAGCTCAGTGACGCAGCAGGTGTTTCTCAAGATACAGCAAAGAAATGGTTGTCAAAGCAGGCAGTTTGGCAGATCTATTTACCTGCACCAAGAAAAATTACACGACCACACTTTGTTAACATTAAACCGAATGACACTCATCAAATAGACCTGCTGTATTTACCGCATGACACAGTCAGAAGGAAGAAATATAAGTATGCACTGACTGTAGTTGATGTTGCAACAAGATACAAAGATGCTGAACCGTTGACAGAGAAAAGTGCTATAGCTACAGCTGTTGCCCTGCAAGAAATTTACAGACGTGGACCACTAAAGTATCCCAGAATGATTCAGTGCGATGATGGTAAGGAGTTTAAAGGAGCTGTCAACCAGCTTCTGTTAAAACATCATGTTACAGTGAAGAGAGGTATTCCAGGAAACCACAGGTCACAGGCTATTGTTGAGAGCTTTAACAAACAGTTGGCAGAAAAACTGTTTTCATATCAGTACCATCAGGAATTTTTGGACACAGAAAGTAAATTGCGTAACACTGAATGGGTCAAAAGATTACCATCAGTACTTAGAGCAATGAATCTGGAGGTATTTAAAGCTACAGGGTTAAGACCAGTTGATGCAATCAAACAGAAAACAATACCTGTTGCTCCAAAGTCAACAACACCAGTGGCATTACTACCTTTCAATCAGAAAGTCAGATATTTATATGCACCCGGTGAAGCTGAGGGTGACAGCAGGAAGCGTGCAACGGATCCAATCTGGAGTATTGACATTCATGAAATCAAGAGAGTAGTAGAGACAAATCCACCTATATATTACTTGAGAGAACCAGCACCGCAAAGAGCCTTTGTAAAAGAGGAATTACAATTAGTTCCACGTGGTACAAATGTTAAATGATTTTTTATTTCAGATTTTATAGTGTTAACAAAAATGGAAGCTCTGAGAAAGAATTCTAAGCAACTTCATTTTTTTAATTTATATTTTTATTTTGAGTTATAAAATCAAACTCACAGCGATGGAAGACTCTGTATTAGAATCTTTATCGACAGTATTTGACACCGTTGAATTACAAGTAACGGATCCTCAAAATGTGCAGTCCAGTGTGCAAGACGCCATTGAACAAATTCCAAACAATTTGTTGATTGAACCTCCAGTAAAAGTGCAGATAGTCAGTTTAATAAAATACAAAACAGTCAGTGATGAGGTGCTAGAAGTTCATGTTTCAACCAGACAACTAGCACTTAATTCTATGGCAGAATTGAATGGAAACTGGGCAGATGAAATGATGAAACGGTTTGAGCAAGCTGCAGAGGATGCAAAGATGAAAGGATCCGGATGGTCAGAAGGTGAAATTATAAAAATAGAATTGAAGCTAAGTAAATTTGCCCCCATCAGAGGTAGAAGTTACATACCTTTACCTCCTACTCTTGTCAAAAAACGTGCTGTGCTGAACATAAAGAATGATGATGACAAATGTTTTATGTGGTGTGTTCTGGCAAGACTGTACAGTGTAAAGAAAAATGCAGAAAGAGTGTCTAACTATCATGCATACAGAAATAAACTAAACTTTACTGGTATTGAATTTCCTGTCAGCATTACAAGCATTGACAAATTTGAACAGCAAAACAAACCCATCACCGTAAATGTTTACACGTGGGATGAGGAAGATGAACTGAAACCAGTCAGAATATCAAAGAACTCACCAACGATTGGTGATTGTGATACTAACCATGTTGACATGTTACTAATGACTGATGGTGTAAAATATCATTACACTTTGATTCGTACAATGAGTAGACTGATGGCGAGCACAAGCAATCACAATAGTAAACAAGACTTTTGTAGGCGATGTCTCTTGCGTATTCCATCAATTCATGCAGCACTTATACACAAGCAACATTGTAAGAGCGTTGATGATGCGGTTGTGAAGTTAACAACACCACCGCCAGACAGCAAAGTGTATTTTAAGAATGTATGCAAACTACAGAAAAGTCCTTATGTTGTTTATGCTGACTTTGAATCTATCATTGTGCCATATGAAGGACCTTTACCAAAAGACCTACCTAAAACAGTAACTCTAAGTAATCATCAAGTCTGTTCATATGCATTTATTGTTGTTAGTTCAGATGGTAAACATTCTAAACCGCAATTGTACAGAGGACCTAATGCAGCAAAGAACTTCTTACAGCAAATGAACCAAGTGCGAAATGACTGCTCCAAACAACTGAATCTTTCAGACATTGTTATGAAACCTGAAGACCAAGAACAGTTTAACTCTACCACACAGTGTTGGATATGCGAACAAAGTCTAACACCAAACACAGACAATCCAATAGTAAGAGATCATGATCATGTAAGTGGGCAGTTCCGAGGAGCAGCACACAGCAAATGTAATCTACAATTAAAGTTTGATCCTAAGACTTGGAAGCTTCCAATCTTCTTCCATAACTTGCGCGGTTATGATTCACATCTGATCATGCAGGCAGTAACTGATGAATACAAAGCAAGATGCATTGCGCAGTCTTCAGAAAAGTACATGGCCTTTACTCTGAATAGTTTATACTTCTACGATTCTGCTCAACATCTGATGGGAACACTTGAGTCTTTATCTTCATCACTAACTGCTTTCCCAATCACATGTAAGTACTTTGACAGTGACTTAGTTAGAAAGGGAGTCTATCCATATGAATACATGGATTCGTGGGAGAGGTTTGATGAAGATGAGTTACCACCAAAGGATGCTTACTTCTCACGGCTGAAGGGTAAAGGTATAAGTGACGAAGACTATGAACACGCTAAGACTGCATGGAATAAATTAGGATGTAATACAATGGGTGATTATCATGATCAATATTTGTTGGCTGATGTTTGTTTACTTGCAGATATATTTGAGAATTACAGAAGAACATGTATGAAGCACTACAATCTAGATCCTTCACATTACATATCTGCACCAGGCATGAGCTGGGATGCATTTCTTAGATTTACAGGAGTAAAGATTGACTTGCTATCAGATCTTCCTACACTTCAGATGATTGAAAATGGACTACGTGGAGGAATCAGTATGGCTTCACACAATTACTGCAAAGCCAACAACAAATACTTGGACGACTTTGATCCTATGAAACCTTCTAATTACATCATGTATCTAGATGCAAACAATTTGTATGGTTGGGCAATGTGTCAGACGCTTCCACTTCGGAACTTTAAGATCTATTCAGGACCATTTTCACAATGTGTTGTGCTGACAATATTAAAAGCAGGCCCAGACAGTCGAAAGGGATGGATACTAGAAGTTGACTTAGACTATCCACTATCACTTCATGATCTACATAATGATTATCCTTTAGCGGCTGAGAGGTTAAAAGTAAACCCAAGAGAACCTCCAAAGCTGGTGCCCAATCTGTTTCACAAAAAGAAGTATGTGTGTCACTACAGACTGTTACAGTTTTACATTAGACATGGATTAATTTTGAAGGCTGTTCATCGTATAATTTTATTTGATCAAGAACAGTTTATGAAACCTTACATCATGAAAAACACAGAACTGAGAACCAAAGCCGCTGATGCATCAGAGAAAGACTTTTTTAAACTGATGAACAACAGTTGCTTTGGTAAGACAATGGAAAACCCACACAAGAGAAAGGATGTTAGACTTGTTACAAGAGAAAATGAGGCCATCAAGCTGACATCCAAACCACAGTATCAAGACTTTAAATACTTTCATGAACAGCTGTATGGTATCTTAATGAAAAAACTTGTAGTCAAGCTTGACAAACCAGTATTCATAGGCTTTACTGTGCTAGAGTTGTCAAAACTGTTGATGCTTGAGTTTTTGTATGATTATTTGAAACCAAGATATCCCAAATCGAGAGTACTTTACACAGACACAGATTCATTCTTACTTGACATTCCAGCGGATGACATTTACAAAGATCTAGAAGCTGAAAGTCCTGCAGTAAAAGGAAAAGATTCTTTTTATGACACTTGCGACTACCCTAAAGAATCACCATTGCACTCAAATGTTAATAAGAAGGTTATTGGAAAGATGAAAGATGAAATGAATGGGAAGATAATTAAGGAGTATGTTGGATTGCGTGCAAAGATGTACAGTGTTGCAAGTGAGAAAGGGGTGGTTAAAAAAGCAAAGGGTGTAAGCAAACAGGTTGTAAAGTCGAGCATATCGCATGATAACTACAAGGAAGCACTGTTTCAGAAGCGAGTGTTTCACCATGACAACCCTAAGATCAGTTCCGCGCTTCATCAGATCAACACAACTATTGTAAACAAGAAATCTTTAGATGCTAATGACACAAAGCGCGTTTATTCATCACCAGAATATTCTTATGCAATTGGCCACTGGAGAACAAATAGTCTGAGTGTGTAATAAGAATTTTTGTCAATCGGGAAAACCCGCTATGACAGCTTTGTTTTGACTGCAGCGGGGAAAAGGACGTTGCTTGCGTTTGGGAAGTGTTTGTGAAAGGGGAGTACTAGGCTTTGTTGAGTTTCAAAGCAGCCACCAAGTACACTTGTCAAAGCTTGAATCAATAAACAAGTCATTTGCATAAAGTGCACTCGGTGGCCGCCTGAAAAGGCAGCCTAAATATTGAAGCGTAGTGAAGCGTAGTGAAGCGTAGTGAAGCGTAGTGAAGCGAAGCGTTGAAACAGAGTGACCCAAGCCGCCGGTTTACCAGCAAGACCTACCGTTCACGCGCGTGAACGGTACTATTTTTAGAATCCTAGAATTCTTGAGAATGTTGGAGCTGGCTTGTTTCTGGTACATGAGGATCTTGTTTCCAGATGGAAGCAAATTCTCTGGCACTTGCAGCATGCTCTTAATGTTATTTAGCTTGCTGTAAATAAAACGAAAGGGGAGACCAACAGCAAAAAATCCAGGATATCCATAAAGAACACACCTGCAACGGCTCGTAATTTCCGTGCATGAACATCGGAATAGCCTGTTTTTGCTTTCAACCAGTCAGCCCAAGTTTCTGTTATTCTCCCTTCTTTCCTCTCCTTCTCCTGCCAGTTTTTACACAGAATTAAAAAGTTGCCAAACTGAATGTAAATCATCATAGTCTGTGCATCTTGTCTAGCTAAATTTCTCACTCCTTTGTTTAATCTTTCTACCATTTCGTCTTCATTTGATGGGTTTTCAAATAATTTCTCAGAAAAAGCTTCTCTGGAAATCGTTGTTTTTATATCAGCTTGATTAGAAATCAGATAATTGTGTAATGCCTGTGGAGTTGTGAGATCATTTCTGCTTTTCTTTACTCCTGTTTTTTCTTTGAACAACTGCTCAATCTTTCTTTTCGGCTTTTAGGTATTCTATCGGCCCTTCTTTTACAGCTTTATCTACAATTTGCACCATTTCTTCAAATACTACTTCGATTCTCTAACAAGTTTTCTTCTCTTCTTCTGTCCAAAATTCT
>NC_090250.1:765691-897592 GCF_037325665.1 Littorina saxatilis | reverse complement strand
TTTGAATTACTGTGGTTTACCGACGATTTGGCGCGGATTTACAGTGATGAGTACATGTACGTACGTATGCACGGACACAAGCACTAACGGACGTACGCACACACTGACACACATTCACTCGGACACGCACTCACGCACGCAACCGCGCGCACATACAGACACACACACAGACACTGACACACATACACACACACACTGCAGGCACGAAACACACGCGCGCACGAACTAAACCATTTCACCCCAATACCATGAAACATATTGAACAAGCGGGGGATCCCTTGGGGGGGAGGGTAGAGATGCGGAACATATACTAATGAAGATGAAGAAAAATGGTTCAATGATTATGCATGTTCAACGGGTTAATTGAAAACACGTTCCCTGTGAACAACGCCCACGATTGTAGAATGTCCCACGCACGACGATACCATTAAGAGATTAGGTGCAAATCCTCATTAGGTCACACCTCAGTTCCGCTTTTTATCGGTTACCTGCCTTTTCTCATGCATGTCTTCAAGTTAAGTATCCAACAAGAGTCTGTCGTGGCAGGTGTGTTCCGGTATAGACATAATTAACCATTCATCTAAGACCGCTTCGCTCTGCTTTTGCAATCACTGGCGTGTCCTTCAAGGCGGTTTTTAATTGAGCCCGAAGGCGACTTCGCGAAGACTATGTACACGAAGTCTTTTTTACCGAAAACTCAGTGCTAATTCGCTCCGTGCGGGTATTAAGTGTTTGTTGTATTGTGCTGTTTTTTGTGTGTTCTTGTTTTGTTTCATTTTTTGTCGCAGATTGACATCAGTTACAAAATTGTATATGCGTGTGCGTGTGTGTGTGTGTGTGTGCGTGTGTTTATGTATGTGTGTGTGTGTTTGTGTGTGTGTGTGTTTATGTGTGTATGTGTATGTGAGTGTGTATTTGTGTTTTTGTGTGTTTTGTGTGTGTGTGTGTGTGTGCGTGCGCGCGCGGGTGCGTGCGCGAGTACGTGAATTCGTGTTCGTGAGTATGTGTGTTACTTAGTGTGTGCGTGCGTGATTTAATTAGTCCTAGCGTCCGTGAATACGTGCGTGTATGTACCAATCACTGTCGTTCGCCAAATCGTCGTGAACCACAATAATTCAAAATCGTGACCCCCCCCCCCCCCCTCTCCCTTTTGGTCCGCTTAATCATGGTAAAAGCTTTGGCACATCTGAGATAATTTACACGATGGTTCACTCAGGAAGGAAATAAGACATCTTCAAGAAATAATTTCCCAGACACGATGATGAAAGTAGTGTAATAAATCCTCATTACGTCACACAGCAGTTCCGCTTTTAAACCTTTACCTGCCTTTCTCATGCCTACCTTCATGCTTACACCTGGGTCTGTCTTGGCGCTAGGTGTGTTCCGGTGTTAAAATAATTAACCAGTCATCTGAGACCGCTTAGCTCTGGATCTTCAAACACCCAAGTGTCTTTGGAAGCGTGCTTGAAGAACCTGTTGCAGGCTAAATCCGATCTGACCGGACGGAGAGAATAACGCCTTACGTTGTGGGGAGCATGTTGTGCATTGAAGTTGGCGAAGAAACAATTTCCCATGCAAGATTCCCACGAATCCTCCGAAAGCGGCGTATCGCTGCCTGAATGGCGGGGTAAATACGGGCTTACACGTAAAAATCGGTGACAGGACAAAAGCTCACAAGACAAAAGCTCACAAGACATAAGCTCACAAGACATAAGCTCACACCATTTGTAAAAAAAAAAAGAAAGACAAAAGCTCACATTTCGTTTATTTTATTTTAATTTTATCGTATATGTATACACTTATTATTATTATTATTATTATTATTATTATCATTATTATTATTATTATTATTATTATTATTATTATTATTATTATTATCATTATTATTATTTAAGTTATTGAGACATCCCAGTGCACTAAGGGATTTATAGAGCAAATCGAGAAAATTCATTATTGAACGAAGCGCATAGCGCTGAGTTCAATAATTATTTTCGAGATTTGCTCTATAAATCCCTTAGTGCACTGGGATTGTTTCAATAACGATATTGTCAGTACCGCCAGAGAAAAAAGAAGATTAAAAACGCACATTTTGCAACGCGCATTTGGATAGGCGTAACTGTGTGGTCAGGTTTGTGTCACTGGATCTACTTTTGTGTGGGCTGTCTCAAGTGTGTCGTGCTTTCGTCACACGCAAACTCTTGTTTTAATTTCTGTTGGTAAATTCCAGTGAAGCGTAGCTAAAAAATGATGACCTTTCACAGAGACCTCATTTAAACTCGGAGAAAGGACTGTACACTTGTACTCTTAATTATTTGCGATTCGAAACCTTCATCGAGCTTCGACAGATTGACTGTGCAGAGTGTTGCCCCTTGAATTGACTCCGGCCAAGGCCACGGTTAGCAGACTCGGATTTTCAAAGTAAATGTGGTATGTTTCTTCTGTTGTATCTTCACTCATCGGGGAGACTGGTACTATTATATATATATGAACCGTAAGCATGCTGTGAACCCTACACGTAGTATGTCCCCATCGTTTGCTTGTTCACATTTGCCCAACATGTTAATTTGCTGCGAGGTTTATGTCGTCTGCTAGGGCGGCAAGGGCAAGCGAACCACGGCACTGCACTGCAGTCTCATTTCAAAAACAACAATTGCTCGTCTGCACGCATAAGGCAGGCTGGTAATAAGTTTTATACATGGTAAGAACGTTCTTAACCCTACACGTTTTCGATTCCGATTGTTGTTGCCTTGAAATAATAATTCGGAAACCATTCATTTACTGAACTGATGCAGTCGTATTTCAGTGTAATCTAGTCTGCTACCAAATGCTGATCTAGTTCAGTGGTACGTTATCGGAATAACACTTGTGTTTTCTGTTAGCTGCTGGGAATTGTATACTAACTCATCATTTGGTAATGTGGATAATAAGCTACGGCATAATTATGAGAAGATTCTTCGCAAGTCGAAACTGAAAAATAGACACAGCGGGTTCTATTTTTAGATAGTGGCAACTGTGGCACAGGCACATGCAATCTGTCAGAAAAAACCCACTTCTGCTTTAATTGAGAAGCAGGAATTTATAGTATTTTGGTATTGTGGAGAATATAAGCTGCATGTCATTAATTAATTCTGAGGATGAGAGCACAGTCTCGCTTAGGCAAAGGGCGGAAGAATACGCTCTGTGGAAAAGTTAGCGCACTCCAAGAGTGCGCTAACAGTTTTAGCGCATCGCCATTAGCCAATCAACTGGTTCACATCAGTCATGTGACACCAGTACTTACTGACAATTATTATTATTATTATTATTATCTGTACCGGCACGGTTGGCCTAGTGGTAAGGCGTCCGCCCCGTGATCGGGAGGTCGTGGGTTCGAGCCCCGGGCAGGTCATACCTAAGACTTTAAAATTGGCAATCTAGTGGCTGCTCCGCCTGGCGTCTGGCATTATGGGGTTGGTGCTAGGACTGGTTGGTCCGGTGTCAGAATAATGTGACTGGGTGAGACATGAAGCCTGTGCTGCGACTTCTGTCTTGTGTGTGGCGCACGTTATATGTCAAAGCAGCACCGCCCTGATATGGCCCTTTGTGGTCGGCTGGGCGTGAAGCAAACAAACAAACAAACAAATTATTATCTGTACTAGCAAATCAGCAGGCCCCTGGCTGTCTCAGCACTGTTTTTCCCATTTCGTACTATACTTGCAGAAGTAATCTGTTTAGCACACCGTGAGAAAGACTAGCAATTGATACAGGTGGGTTGATGGTGCAGCCACAGGACCCTCCTCCACTCAACCAGACCACAACAACATGGCCTTTTGTAACGGGCTCAATCCTGGGAGGAGCCTGCAGATATCCTTAAAGTAAGGAGGTTAAAGCAGCTTCTAACTTACCCCAGTGCCAGACAATGGCTTCCCTGTCCCTTGCGTCGAAAGGCAAGTGCTAAATTAAATTAAGATGAAAAGTTATTCTATTAAATTTTAAAGCACCACGAAACCACCTGTTCACGTGTATCGCTCCCACGGCGCAAAAAACACATCTTTGATTTTCACCGCTAGAAAAATCCACTAATGATTCCCGGTCTGTAGGCTACATCATGACACGCTTATATTCCTATTAGGGGAATTTAACTGGCGGCGATAAGACGTTATAATCTCAGCAAAGATTGCTCAGTTAAGCACGAAGTCAAATTTGAAAGTTGCGCAACTGTGTCAACAATTACACGGGTAATTAAGACTGAAACGGAGTCGGGGTAAAAACGTTGATCCCGACAGCCATCTCAGTTTGTGCCCCTACTGGTTTTACCGTGAGAGCGTAAAATAACATTTTTTTAATAATACTATTTCAGTTGATTTAATGATATTCAGTCAGTCGTGCTTGTGGCTATTTTGATTTGGAAGGCTAACTTTGACTGGTGGTTAATCGTTAATTTGTTCACATCCCAGCTTCCTTCGAAGATATCAAAGTTAATTCTGGCTTGCGCCTCGGAGATATTTGTAGTAAATTTGTTTGGTCTTGTCGCCTCTTCGTCATGCTTCTGTCTGTCTGTCTGTCTGTCTCTGTCTCTATCTCTCTCATCCCATCAAGACACGGACAGACAGACCGACAGACAGACAGGCACACAGACAGACATACACACACAGACACAGACACACACATTTACACACACACTCACACACGCACATACAAGCACGTACACACACAAATACACGCACACACATCCCAACACCCACATATACATACTCACACACACACACACACATACTCACATGCACGCGCGCACACACACACACGCGCGCGCGCACACACACACACGCACACACACACACGTACACATATGTACCCATGCCCACACACACACACACTAACACACACACACACACACACACACACACACAAACAAAGTCTCATGCACTGATTGCATAACTGTCCAATGCCTCTAAACATTTCGCCACACTTCAGTTCCCCTTTAACAACGCATAATGTGCTAATTACCCCACAATAAAACTGATAGGGGGAGAGACACTGAAGAGCATTGGCAGACTGAGCGAGATAACAGCGAGATGATAATCTGCCCCTGTCTTGAATGGTCTCCCCCTGTCTCCCTCCACTGCCCCCTGTCCATCATACCCTGTCCCCTCAAGGAGCGACAGCAGACGCTGAGACACCACGGGCACACCCCTAGGACCCTTCAGTTGCCGATGACGTCAGGCCGAATGACGTCACATTGTCGTTGATGACTGCTGAAGTGTTTCTTCATTTGAACTGCAAACCACGATGTCATTGCACTTTTTTTTTTCATTAGTCCTTCATGTGAAACAAAAATTCTACTTTGCACTGGTGTACTTCATCTACGTGAATATTCCGAATATGTTTTATCTTTAACTTTGATGGACCCAAACAAAAACAAAAAAGTCATTTTTAAACATTGACACTTGCACATAAACTTAGGAAGGAAGCGAACTTACACAGGTACATACTGGATAGCCATAAAGCTTGTGGGATGAATAAATAAAAAACACAAAAAACAACTAACCACCCGAAGCAGAGAGCATTGACGACACAAACAAACCAACCAACAAACAAACAAACGCTTTGTGCAGATTTGTTTCTTCTTCTGTGTGTTCTCGGCACTTTGCTGAATTGTCAATGTTGTTAATCGTTCTCATTATTGACATATACAAACAGATATTCAGATTTAAAACTGCATGCAACGCTTATATATCATGCAAACAGCATTGGTATAACTACGACTCCCGTCGCGATATAACCTTGAACGGTTGGAAACGACGTTAAACACCAAATAAAGAAAGAAAGAAAGATAACTACGACTGTTGCTCCAAATCCGAGGACAAAATCATCTGACTTTGCTTATTCAGTCCAACCTGTCCATAGCGACCAGCCAAAAGTGGTGCATGTAGTCGTTAACAGGCGGTCGCTACGGAAAGGGGAATTATATAGAAGAAAAACTCGTCTGGTAACCTTGGGAGTGGTCGTCGTAGGCAGGTGGTCGCTTTCGAGAGGTGGTCGCAAGGGCAGGTTTGACAGGACGAGGCTAAGATGGGTGTCGGAGCCCTTTTCACGCAGCCGCTAGCCAAAATAGGGAGGGGGGGGGGGGTTACTTTGCAAAGAGCTCGGACACTTAGAATGGTTTGAGATGGATCTTCTTCTCACTTTGTCCATCATCCGCCTTCAGGCGTTTGTTACGCCGATACCGCGGGCTGGACTGCCCTGTCGTTCAGTTAGTTTTAGGGCCACGAACAAGGTCAACATAAAGGCAAAGGATAAACATTCACTATCAATACACTGCGGCAGTCCTCAGGTTTACGTAACTGCGGTAATCTATCAAATGTTGAAAGAATGAATGCTGAGTGAAATAAGCTTATGCTTAGCCACGACTCCTGCGGTTTAGTTTTGTTTACCCTGTCCATTTGCTGAAACAATATAGTGTAATAAGTACGTCTAAGCCTATGGCTCAGGGGCGGATTAGGGGGGTGGTTGTAAAAAAAAAAAAGAAAAAAAAAAGAATTCTGTCTGTGAATTTTGTTCTTGTTTCTGGCTGTAAAGGTAATTGTTTAATGAGTATCATTTTTGTACAGTTTTAACTGCCAATCCTCTGCGACATGTCTTCCTTCTAACCATGCTACCCAATATTGACTGACTGTGTGATGATATCTTCTGCTATGGTCTATCAAAATCGAGACCGGAGGTCGAGATTTTGATATCACTGTCGAAACAGACCAATAGCAGAAGATATCGTCACACAGTCAGTCAATGTTAGATATATTGCTAATTCTCTGGACATTTTGTATTTACTGTAAAGAAATTACAAAAGTATTTGTCTCAGTTTTGGCTGTTCCATATCCCTCCCTCTCATTATTATTTCTTTTTGTTCACTCTTTTCTTGTACTTTTCAGCATTTCAAAATGTCTTTTCTTTCAAAAAGTCTTTAGTCTCTTGCTCAACTAAATTCTGGGATAATTACATTTTCATATATATTTGTTTGTTTTTAAATGTAGGTGTTTTTGTTTTTGAAGTGGGGAAGCAATAAAGAGGTCGTCGATATCAAAACTGATATCGACGGAAATGTCGTCGATATTACTTTTGCACTGAGCTCAGTTTTGCCCAATTGACCAATGGAAATCCACGTAACATATGCAATAGCAATATCATATGATGTCGGGAGCAGATATCAGTGAAGATAAATTGCCATTTTTTAATACTAACTTAAAGAAATAATGAGTGGCTGCTGACACCAGTTGATCATGTTTAAAATCAAGGATAAGCCACATATTGTTTATAAGATAGCTAAAATTCTTCAGCCCCCCAGACCTCCCAACGGGGCGTTGCCCCTGGATTCCAGGTTGTAACCCCCCCCCCCCCCTTCGGGTTTAACTGCTCCGCCCCTGTGGCTGTTGTTTGTCTTGATTGTGTGTTGCAATAGGAAGTCTACTTAACAATAACATGGGTGAATGCAGACAAGAGATTTGTCATTAGTCCAGAAAGGAAAAACAGATCAACTCTTCAACGGATTTATTGGAGAAAATGCGGAAGATTAGAATCGAAAGTACGAGTTTGAAGCGAATAAATGAAGCGTTATAAATGTGTACTCATCACCAAGGTGATCTTCCGATATCACTTTAGACAGCAACAGATATGATACTCCTGATTCTCTACAAATCTTTATTTCTGAATCACTTCATCAGAGTTAAACTTTTACTGCAACAGCATAGATAAATAATTTTTTGTTAAATAAAAAAAATACAGTGTCGTAAGTGGGATACACAAAATAAGCAGAATATAAGAAAATCTGTATTAATCAATATTGATTTGGTTACTTTTATGTAGTTCACTGACGTTGAATATGTTCAGAGAGTGTATTGAATCTTCAGGATTTGTCGTTTTGAGATCCTTACAAAACGAACGACAATTTTTATATGCCACAATTAATATAAAAGAAAAAGAAAATAATGAATTTGGCAAAAGTCTAAGTATTTTTCAGAAACCTTGGATCTGAGTGTTTGATATTCCCACTTTAATCATCGGTCTTTCAGAAGATAGTTAGCTGGAGGAGAAAAAGGGAATGGAGGAAGCTGTAACGTGTGTAAATCTCCTCAAAGACATTGATAACCAAACATTGCACGTAATGGCAAATCCTTAAAAGAAACTGAGCCGAAACAAAAATAGATCAGTCAAGACAGTGAGTACACGAATGTTGACAGTGATACAATATCGAATATAGGATTCCTCAAGTACTCAAATTAACGCCAAAGAATACGCAACTATAAACACTAAATTTGGTAAAATTGCACTCAGTTCGTATAAACACACAAACTGAGCTTTTCAAACAGGTCTTAGCGTTATAATCTATCCAAATTTGTTGACATATATATTTTCACGGGTAGAACCTGGAAACTGTTTCGACTTATCGAATTTTATTGTGTCTGATACACTTCAGTGTCAGCCTATTCAAAAGATTAACGAGCCTATTGGTATCGATATAAGCTATCGTTAACTTAACTGTTTGATCAAAAGCCGAAAGTCGGTGAAATGACAAATGAGCTCTCAGCCGAGTGCAAATAACGCTCCTTTCCGGCGTGCAAATAACGTTTCTTGCCGGCGTGCAAAGAATCTTGTAAACCAACACAGATCAGTCCAGGCTTCAACAAAGGATAAGACACCCCCCCCCCCCCACATGGTCACATACCAAAAATGAACATCATAACGGCTTGCCGTGTTGAGTTACAATGTTTTGATAAAACCTTTTTTTGTTTAAAGCAACTGGTGTCTTCTCCAAAACTAATTCATCAAAACTAAGCAATATTCTCACGGCACAAAAATAACCCAGGCTGTTCATTTTTGGTATGTGACTAAGTGGAGGGATGTTCTTATTCCATGTTATAGCCTTGACAGAATTGTGGCGATGTGCAAAAGTCGTTTTCACTCGAAAAGAAGTGTGCCTCTAACCATTCGGCCACCACATATCTATCTATGTTCGTGGTCGTCTTTGCAAACTTCTTCACAAACTGTCTGTGAAGGTGTATCTTGGTCAAACTTAACCATGTTCTCGGCTGACTGATTTCGCCAACAACCGCAGGTGCAGAGATCGAGCGAGACACTGAGACGACCATCCATAATTTGACACAGATGGCAGGCGACAATAAAGTTTTGACAGCTATCTCTTCGCCTGGAGTTGGCCCAACGACTGCATCTTCACGGGGTCTGTTTCCTCTCACTATGGTGGCAAGTTGCTCGAGAAGAGAGTTCCAATTGTTTGCACTCTCGTGTGAGTGAGCTGACATTTTGGTCGACCTGAAATTGACTTCGACTTCTTCTGCTCAAAGGGATGAGAGATAAATCCAAACTGTGAAGGACAAATGACATCTGAAGATCGAATCACGAACAAACTTAAGCGTAAGGTTGTCGTTATTACAAAAATAATCTCTACTTCACACAGTCTGGTCAACTCATATAACCCTCGGCGGCACGAGACAGCCTTATTAGGATGTTAAACTACATGAAGATAATTATGTGTGGTTTTCAAAACTAACTGAGACGTTGAAATCCGCCGCGGATGACATTTTCGCGATGTCTATCTGGTTTGTGACTTGTGTGTCTCGTGAGAGCCATGAAAGATATTTTTTAAGCCATTCTTTAAAAAATCAGTTCAAAATTATTAGTTTTATATCCCAGCAACAGCTCCCTTCACTGATTCTAGTTTCTTGTTTTTCAGAGCATTCAACTAAACCATCTTTTCAGGATTTGATCAAAGTTGAACAAACAGAACAGAAAGCGATTCAAAGGACTAGAAATGGTACAGTGCAAACCGGTGTAACACGAAATTCTTACTCCACGAAATATTTACTCCGGAGTAAAAATTTCGTACGAAATTCTTACTCCGAGTACACCTTTCGTACGAGAAAAGAACTCCCCAAGGCAAGAAAAAATTACTCCCTCCACAAAATTTTGACTCCCCAATTTTTGTACTTCCAGTAAAAATATCGTACGCGAAAATGAGATGCGGGCGAAGGGATAATGCCAATACGTGATCTCGCGCAAACAAATGTCGCGCTACCCTCCCTCCACCCCTTCCACCACCAAGACTAACAGGGGACAGGGGAGTAAAAGTTGCGTACACCTGGCGTGGGCAGTACATTGCTCGTGTTTGGGTGGAATAATTTAATTTTTTATTCGTTATTTATTCGTCAGGGGAGTAACATTTTCGACCGAAATGTGACTCGGAACACACCTGTCGTGGGGAGTCATTTTCTCGTGTTATGGGGGAGTAAGTTTTTTGTAAAAGGAGTACAATTTTCGTACGAAATTTTTACTCCGGAGTAAAAATTTCGTGGGAGTAATTTTCTCGTGTTACACCGGGTCCCTTTTAAGACCTCAAAAAAACTGAGAAAATCAGGCCTTACACAGGAAGGGATTTTTAAAGTGGGGGTAAATTTAGTACACAGGTTATGAACAAAACGTCTGAGAAAACATGGACTAAAAGGGGAGCAGGAAGTCTTAAATTGGGGGAGGAGGGGGGAGGGGGTTCCACTGTACTGGGATTTATAACTACAAAGGGGAAACGACGCGGAAGTGGTCTGCTATGTGATAACATTATGAATACACAGTAAAGTCAAAGCGGAACAATAACCAACACAAACAGTCACAGTATGCTCAAAACTAAAACAATACAACAATAACCAACACAAACAGTCACAGTATGCTCAAAACTAAAACAATACCAGGGGCGGATCAGTTGCTTTGTAAGGGGGGGGGCACTTTGAAACGAAAGTGAATGTGATGGGCGCGAAGCGCCCGAATTTGCTAGGGGGGTCCGGAGGCAAGCCCCCCCGGAAAAAAATGTTGCCCAAAGAAGCAAAATGGTGCCATCTGGTGCCATTTGAACTTAGAAACGGTCATAGAATCAGCATAGAAAACCCTTTTTTTTTCTTCTTCTTTTTTTTTTTTTTTTTTTCGGTGGGGGGGGGGGGCACGTGCCCCCTGTGCCCCCCCCTCGTCCGCCCCTGAATACAACAATAACCAACACAAACAGTCACAGTATGCTCAAAACTAAAACAATACAACAATAACCAACACAAACAGTTACAGTGTGCTCAAAACTAAAACAATACAACAATAACCAACACAAACAGTCACAGTATGCTCAAAACTAAAACAATACAACAATAACCAACACAAACAGTCACAGTATGCTCAAAACTAAAACAATACAACAATAACCAACACAAACAGTCAGTATGCTCAAAACTAAAACAATACAACAATAAACAACACAAACACTGACAGTGAGTTGAACAGTAAATCAATCAAACAATAAGCCAACACAAACAGTTGCCACGTGTGAATTATCACACTGTATCGTTTACAAACCTCCCTCGCTACACATCTTTGCAAACATTACCCAAACTATGTTTATCTTTCAGTTCTTTATTAGCGGCACCCGACACACCCTCTCAACAGCTCCTTCATTAATTACCCCACCCCTCATCAGAACCAAGACAGAGTCAGTGACGAACCTCCCTCGCTACACATCTTTGCAAACATTTTCCGAACTGTTTATCTTTCAGGCCTTTATTACTGGCGCCTGACGCACCCTCTCAACAGCTCCCACATTTTACCCCACCCCTCATTAAAACCAAGACAGTGGCACAGTGACGAACCTCTCGCTACACATCTTTGCAAACATTATCCGAACTGTTTATCTTTCAGGCCTTTATTACCGGCGACCGGCGCACTCTCTCAACACCTCCTTCATTAATTACCCCACCCCTCATTAAAACCAAGACAGTGACGATGTTCAGAGAGGATCAGAAGACACCGCACACCTTAGCCACTGTCCAAGGCCACTCCTCATCAGTCAACTGGACGCCAATCAAGGGACCTAACCCGAGTAAACACTTCTCGCGGTTAGTTTTGCGGTCCTTTTGATGTGGTGAGACTGAAAAGCTGTGCGAGGGTTGCTTCAATAGGGTTAACGCCTAGCTACTAAAAACATATGAGGGTTGGGTGGCGGGTATCTTCTTACGAGTTCGTTTTCAAAGGCAGGGTAGACTTTGATTTTGTGTGAACGTCTTTACAAAGCTGTCCATTTGACAGAGGCAAAGCTGGAAGTTAGTTTAAAGACTGGAGATCGAATTGCGCTGTTAGTGAGACAATCCGCGCAGTTGTGGTCATTCAACTGTCAGCGAATTGCTTTTGCAATTGACTGGATAAAAAAAAAGTGTTCAATGTTTTCCCCTTGCCTTGGCTTACTTTTACTGGAACAAAAATTAGTGTTCAAATTCATGTTTTAAACTTTGTTCAATTGTATGCATGCCTTGGCTGGAACACATATTAGTGTTCAAATTCATGTTTTGGACTTCATTCAATTTCATGCATGCCTTGGCTTACTTTGACTGGGTCAAAAATTAGAGTTTAAACCCGTGTTTTGCACGTTATTCAATCTCAAGCATAAAATTATTAATTTAAGTTCTGGATTATCTGCCTCGCTCAGGGCCGGACCAAATGAGTTGTAAGGGGGGGGGGGGGGGTTCCTCCTTTTTGGGGGGGGGGCAAATCAGCGAAGTGGCGAAGCCACGCAGGCGCGCAAACTAGGGGGGTCCGGGGGCATGCTCCCCCGGAAAATTTTTGAAAAACGGTTAAAATCTGTGCAATCTGGTGCATTCTGGGCCTTGTTTTGAGGGTTAAGAGCAGCATTGGTTTGGTGCTAAAACTAGTAAAAAAAACCAACAACACTCAAAGCAAGGTACAATGCTTTTTCCAGGGGTGGGGTTCCGGAACCCCTGGAACCCCCCCCCCCCCCCCCCTGGGTCCGGCCCTGTCGCTTGTACACTGGCTTATGCAAATTAACCGAAAAATCGAGACTCGAGTGAATGAATACAATAATGTGACCTGAAAAAATCAAAACAAGCGAATAAAAGGAAAGAAAACCAAACAAATAATAAAACAATGTTTAGATAAAACGAAAATCGCACACGTCATTATGCAAAAATAACACTGAGTAGCTTATTGGGCCTTCTCCGAAACTGACAATAAGGAATAGCATGCCGACAACATGTATTATAAAATGAAAGCAAGTGAGCATCAAATGGTGCGTGTGTTTCATTGTCACATAAATGCAATTTGACTGAATCGAACCGACAAATTATCACCATCTCAAAGTCCACTTTCTAAACCGGTCTAGAACCCAAATTCAACCCTCTCATTACACTCCCTATCTCTCGAGTACAAGAGCAATTGGAGGGCTCACGAGAGAAAAGGGGGAAAAGCAATGACGCAAGGCGGTTTCATCAAAGCAAAAAAAAGTGATAGCCTCAGACGTTGTAAAACATAGAGCACCACAAGGCCATAAAACTGAAGTGTAGTAACAGACAGACGCTAAACAGCCAACCTCGCCAACTCTTTTTCTGTTTCTACCCCGCTCAAAAAGAGCACCTCGATGGCATAAAACTGAAGTGTAATAGCAAGCAGTCGCTAAACAGCCAAACTCGACAAGTCTTTTTCTCGTTCTTCATCGCTCGACATAGAGAATCTTGCTATAATAAAACTGAAGTGTGGAAGCAAGCAGTCGCTAAACAGCCAACTTCTCTAAATCTTTTTCGCGTTCTTCCCGGCACGACATAATATTATAGAGAACCTTGCTATCATAAAACTGAAGTGTGGTAGCAAGTAGTCGCTAAACAGCCAACTTTGCCCAGTCTTATGCAATTTCTTGACTCCTTTCAGGCATATGGCACGCAGCTTTTTGGAATGATCGGAGGATGCTGGTACAATAAAACTTTGACAAAACTTGAATCTACTGAATCAAATCAGTTAATTGTTGTTTCGGTCCACGGTGTTGTCAGTACTATATTGCCTTATTTTCGCAAGTTTCTTCGCTATTTCGCTGCATATGGCGTGCAACTTACAGGAATCGGACGTGTACTAAATTAGTTACAGTCAAGACAAAAACCTAAATTTAAGCGACAGAATTAAAGCTTTATTATTAGGTGTGAGCAGTACTATTTTGACTTAATTATGCAAGTCGTATTGTCGTCGACCCCCAACGCCCCCCCCTCCCCCCCCCCCCCCCCCCCCCCGCCTCCCAGACACACACACACACACACACACACACACACACACACATAAACACACACCCCCACACTCATACACACACACCCCCACACACACACACCCTCCTTTGGTCCTGGGAGCACGCCACTTTTAGTCATGGGCTGATCGTATTAGATCTTGATGTCAAGACAAACAAGTCGCGTAAGGCGAAATTACTACATTTAGTCAAGCTGTGGAACTCACAGAATGAAACTGAACGCACTGCATTTTTTCCACAATGACCGTAGTCCGCCGCTAGTGCAAAAGGCAGTGAAAGTGACGAGCCTGTTCAGCGCGGTAGCTGTTGCGCTGTGCTGCTTAGCACGCTTTACTGTACCTCTCTTCGTTTTAACTTTCTGAGCGTGTTATTAATCCAAACATATCATATCTAATGTTTTGGGAATCAGGAACCGACAAGGAACAAGATGAAATTGTTTTTAAAACGAATTCGGAAATTTAATTTTAATAATAATTTTTATATTTTCAATTTTCAGAGCTTGTTTTTAATCCGAATATAACATATTTATATGTTTTTGGAATCAGAACATGATGAAGAATAAAATAAAAGTAATTTTGGATCGTTTTATAAAAAAATAATTTTAATTACAATTTTCAGATTTTTAATGACCAAAATCATTAATTAGTTTTTAAGCCTCCATGCTGAAATGCAATACCGAAGTCCGGCCTTCGTCGAAGATTGCTTGGCCAAAATTTCAATCAATTTGATTGAAAACTGAAGGTGTGACAGTGCCGCCTCAACTTTTACAAAAAGCCGGATATGACGTCATGAAAGTGTCAAAGCAGCACCGCCCTGATATGGCCCTTCGTGGTCGGCTGGGCGTTAAGCAAACAAACAAACAAACAAACAAACGTCATGAAAGACATTTATCGAAAAAATGAAAAAAATATCCGGGGATTTCATACCCAGGAACTCTAATGTCAAATTTCATAAAGATCGGTCCAGTAGTTTAGTCTGAATCGCTCTACACACACACACGCACAGACACAGACACAGACACAGACACAGACACAGACACACACACACACACACACACACACTCACACACCTACACACACAAACAGACACAAAGACACACAGACACACACACATACACACACACACACACACACACATACACCACGACCCTCGTCTCGATTCCCCCTCTATGTTAAAACATTTAGTCAAAACTTGACTAAGTGTAAAAACCTGAACCAACTAAATCAAAGCATTTATTATTTTAAGTGTTATCGATATTGAGTTACTTTCACCAAGTCTTATTCTGGGCATCGACGGGCCGTCTTCGTAATAAACCTTGAAGTCTTATTCAAAAAACAAGAATTGTATAGGTGCGGTATCGGAACGTTATTAACAAAATAAAACGATACATTTACAGTACGTCGACCCAGTGGTCGACAGACAGACTAACACTAAAGGTACAAATAACGAACTTATCTCAAAATCATCGATGAATCTCGCATGCAAGATGCCGGCGAGGTAAATGGTAAGTCTTAGATTAAAAAAATTTTTTTTTTAATGGAGAATTAGTGTCCTACAGGCATGGTTTGTCAGCCTCTTGAGGACAGGACTTGGTTAATATGATATTTAAAAAAAATAATTAAAAAAAGGAGGAAAGGAATAGGGTAGGGCCGAGCAATCCAGCCCCCGACGACTGGGACCCTTTGGCAATAAAATATTCCGTCTTTATTCTTTATCAGAATGATGCAGCTCTGTATACTCTTCGACACAGATGCAGTGTTATTATTTGGGTTTAAGTTGTTCCGCTGCTTTACACGTTTTCAATATGGCACGCAGCTTTGGGGGAATTCGAAGATGTTGGGAAATAAACCTTGATCTCAGTGTAGACGAAAACCTGAATCAAAGAAATCAAAGCACTTGTTATAGAGGTGTTATCGCCGAATTACTGCCTTCTTGAGAGCATCATGTGACTCGAGCGAGTTCAATCTCGCTGCTTATCTGCATAGGTCTTTCAGTAGATCGAGATATATCTCAGTGTATGACTGTGTTAAAAATGCTATGATTATCATAATAAACCTTGAAGTTTACTCAAAACCGGAACCGACCTTGAATCAAAGCGCTGATATTTATTAATGTGTTATCGGTGCTTTATTGCTATGCGTTAGCAAAGCTGCTCGAAGTGATTTCAGTCAGTCACGGTTTCGCCGCTATATATGTATGTTTATTGAGGGCCCCAAAGGGTTTAAAATCGTGATCGTGATTGGCGTTTTTTGACCTTTCTCAGTGTGACCGTGATTGCCGAAATTTCCATTTCTGTGATCGTGATGGGACTTTGCCCGTGATCCGTGATGACAAAAAAATCAAGTCTCGTGATCGTGATCGTCATTTGTTTTCGTGATCGTGATGGGCATTATTGCAAAGCATTTTATTTTCAACGTACATTTTTCACAGCTGTATCACTCTATGATCCTCTATTCGTCAAGGTGTTTGTGATCGTGAAAACAAAAATCAAGGTAACTGTGATCGTGAAAGCTAAAATGTCCCTTCCCGTGATCGTGATGATACCCCCCCTTTGGGGCCCTCTTTATTGTCGCATTTACATAATTTTATGAATACTTTCGATTAATCAGAGAAAAACATCGTTTTCCTAGTAGAAGTATAGTAACGTTCTTCAAAACAAAACTTTAATCAAGAAAATTAGAAGTTATAATCATTAGACAATGCTTGAACGGTAAGAACAGCACTGACCAGGTTAATTTTGAAAAAAAAAAATAAGAAGAACATGATTAAGAAAACTTATGAAATGTTGTTGCAATGCGAAACAATGTTGTCGTTATTTCTTTCCCGCTCTAATTTTTCAACTCAGGGGTTGCCGCATTGGGTGTTTTTGTTATTTTTTTTTATATCAATAGTTTTTGTCTTCGTTGTATTGATTTTCTTATTTAAAAGAAAAAGGACCAGAAGACTCATTTTACATCGGATGCAATAACAAAATAAAAATAAAAAAATAAAAAAACACACACCATCAAATACAAACACCAATCTTCAACATAAGTTGTAATCCGACAGAACAGAAATTTGATAGTAGTGGAATTGGGATCAGTTGGGGTGTCTAGAATAAGAAGAAAAAAAGAAAAGAAGAAAAAACAGAAATTAAACGAATAAATAATGTTAAAAGGTAACAATTCATTTTTATTCTAAAGTCATATCTGATGCTGATACCGGTATTCTAACTACATGGTAAACACGGGGTACAAAGTCATCCATGACTTAAAAAACCTCAGCAGCTAACACCTAGAAAGTTGCCTGAGGGAAAGTTTGCAAAACTATAGTTCCCACCGCACTTCCCTCATCCACCCGTTGCCCCCTCACCCCCTATCCATAGCTAACAGGCAATTGCATAAGCAATCAATGATGTCAGCGGTCTAAAGCATGACCTCGAAAAGTAAACACAAGTAGCTGTGAAAGCGAAAGTCGGCTTAGTCCTTGACATTGACCTGCAGCGTTTGTTCACGACGAATGGCCGCAGCGATGCGATTTCATTGGCCAATCTTGTTTATCACGTGCGCCTCTCTTGAGCCCTCATTGGTCGACTCCCGCAGCCCCGCAATATTCAAGCTCAGCTGTCGATGTGATAAAACGATGCGCAGACCCTAACGTTCTTTACCTTCAGTCAAACTCGAAAGCGTGCTGCTGTCTCTTCGTATCAAGGCACGCAAAAACGTGTTTGAAGACTGTATCTCACTTACACTTTAATAAGCAATGGCTTCAACCACCAGAGACCTTACCGGGAGAGCAAAGGCATTAGTGAAAGAAAATCAGTCGAGACAGGCGAAGATGGCTACTAGAGAAACCAGAGGCCAAAAAAGGACTGTGCTTGGGAGTATTACCAACAATGTGCGGAAACAACCCTCACGGGCAGCAAAGGTGAGTACTATTCATGTCCTGAGTTTTGTTTGCCTAGTTTGCCAGTATTTTGAGTCAAGTTTTATTAAACTTTCGAATATTGTAAGCATCAGCACGACGCGAAACACGGGACATCCTTGACCGACTGAACCGTTCGAAATTCTTTGTTTGTGTGTTCTGTATTCATAAAATAAGTACTCAAACGCTTTGAAATTATGTAACTAATGAAACGTCATGCACCATGCAGCGTTTCTCTGTTGTTTGCTATCGAAGCAGAATCTAAACAAGTAGGGTTTGCACTTGAACATTGCAGCGTTGGTTCGACCGTTGCAATGTTGCCTCATGTTCAAAGGCGACGGGCCGTAACTCTAGCTGAGCGATCTTACTAAACCTGCTTTGTGCAAGCCGGTAAATGCTTTTCAGCTCCAATGCCCAAACAAGCAGTCTCACAGAAATAGTATGCGAACAAAAAAACAAATGTATGAGATTTGACAATACTGTTTTCTGTAGCCTGCAGGAATTCGTGCACAAATTAGCCACAGTCACATTTTTAGATTGAAAATGATATGCCTTTATATGAGCTTGTAAGGTCACATTGAGTTCATTTAAATTTGACAAGTTAGGCAGTTCATTTAAGATCCAACAGTAGAATTAGAAAAGTAAAATAGCAAGATTCCTTGGTAATGTTAGGATTAGGAGCAAAGTTTGTGGCTGAACCAATGTCAAATAGCCAGTCAGAAACGTTATTATTGTAGTTGAATCACACTAGCAGCAAGCTTTATACTTGTCGGCTTTTTTCACACAGTCTGCGCATGATGTGGTCAAGGTGGGAGACGAGAATGCTGGTGTGGCACAAAAAGCTTTCGGCAAGTCCAGTCAGCAGACGTTCAGCATTTTTGTGGATGCCGACACTCAGCTGCACAAGGCACCAGTGCTTTCACACATGGAGGATATGGTTGAGGATGACGCGGAGAACAGGATGCCGTCGCTGAGTGATGCCGTCATGCGCCTACCTACTATCCCCCAGCCTCAGTCCAGGGTGCCAGGAGGTAAGGATTTCGTGTTCAGTGTGATTTCAGCTTTTGTCCCAGAAGATGATGAAAGCTGGCTTGGCATGTTTGGGAAGTTTTTTTGCATTCACTTACAAATGCAAATTACTGGCGTGCTTCAGCTCTGCTCAACGCGGTCTTTATTTATTTATATACTGTTTTCTGTGAGGAAGGATGACTGAAGCAACTAGTTGGCTGTATTTTTAACTCCAGTTTGTCCAGTACTGTAAACATTTGCTCAAATAATCTTTGCATTATTTTAAGAGTGCCCATTGCTGTTTAGTGCTTACTATTGATGATAAGAGCAAGTATTGCTATTGATACAAAATTGTGATGTAAATGTACCAAATTGTAAATGGTGCCACTGTTTATTTGCAGGCTCTTCCTATTTCCTGGATATGTCTGGAGTGGAAGAGGAGATTGAGGACGACAGTGACGAGAACGAGTGTGTGATGGCCCAGCAGGATCAGCTGTGCAGCGCGACCTACACCCTGAGCTCTGACGACAGAGAGTCTGTCATCGAGGACGTTCCAGAGTACTCTGAGGATATCTACAGCTACCTCCTCACAGTAGAGGTAAGCTGAATGTTTAAAAAATACTGGAACTGAGGAAGGGTGTGATAAGCAAAGTAATATACACTGGATAGTTACTGAACAGCAAAAAGACAAAGATGCTTCATTTGGCTGTCTCTAGACGCCCCTTGGAAGTCGGTGACAGAACAGACTGAAAGAAAGTGATTCATTGAGCTTGAGGATGCATCTTACCTGGCTATACAGGAAATGGGAGTTTGCCTCCCTTTATCTCTGCATCAGTGAATGGTCAATGCCGTTTGTACTTGAAACAGGGTTTGGGGTTTGTACCCAATTTAGCCCCATGTGCCTTTCACTATCCTGAATGTGAAATATGCGCTCGTTTTTTCAATATCATTATATGTGACATCGCGTCCGAGAGGATAATCAGGACTATGCTGTACCAGGTGTCGGTGTGCTACAGAGTTTATTCTGACCTGTGTGGTATTTACTTTCGCAGCACAAGAACCGCCCCAGGCCTGGTTTCATGCGTCGCCAGCAAGATGTGACCATGGGGATGAGATCTATCCTGGTGGACTGGCTGGTGGAGGTGGCTGAGGAGTACAAACTGCAGCGTGAGACCCTCTTCCTTGCTGTCAACTACATCGACCGCTTCCTCTCTCACATGTCTGTGCTGCGCTCAAAGCTTCAGCTGGTTGGAGCCTCCGCTATGTTCCTTGCTTCGTGAGTTTTCTTTTGTTTGTTGCTTCGTGTATTAACTTGAGCGTTGCTCGTTACCAAACCGAATGGTACTTGTGTTTGTGACTGCCACGCAGACGCTTAGAGTTAGACTTTTCTGCATTTTAGTTTGTATGCACTGTGCTGTGCAGCACAGACCTGTATGAACATGCTAGTTCCAGATGATAAAAAGAGTAGTAGTTTACTTGAAGTGGAGAAGATGAAGGTAGAGTTGTTTGTCCAGTTATGCTACAACTTGATCGTTTGGTGCAGTCGTGTTTGCACAAGGGGAGTGTAACAAGTTTAGATAACAGGGGAACTGGGCCTATTTGTTGTATGTTTAGTTGGTGCATTTGATGTACATTTTGTATGTTTGTGCTGTTACAGAAAGTACGAGGAGATCTACCCACCAGATGTCAATGAGTTTGTCTACATCACTGATGACACGTACCAGAAGAAACAGGTGTGTAGTAAGGGGAAAAGACATAATTAAAAAGTGCTTCTTTCACAGAAAGTGTACTTTGTCACGTGTAAAAGGGATGTTGCTACAAATTCATAACTTTAATGTGCTGCAGACGGGTGTCACCCAAACGCAAGATCCGCACTGCACAACTTCAGTGCACCTGTATGCGAGAGTGCTTGGTAGCTTTTTGCAAATATGTATCTTGAAAGGAACATTAACGAATATCGCGCTGTCCGAAGGAATGGAGTTCTTATCGGACAATGCCATCGCTTAGTTCAAAACGATAAGACATCTGACCGCCATGCGGCTATGTGAATCGGACATTTGAGCCTCTAAATCGTCTATGTCCGATGCCTAACGACATCTCTGAATGTAAGTCTGAAACTGCTGAAATGTTGTTCACATATGTGCTTTGAACAATGTCTTTAGGTGTGAATGAAAACTGTCGGTATTGTCATGTTCAGTTCTTTGTAAAGGCAGAGTTGTTCCCAGTATCAGAGGCTGATAGGGCAGGACATTTTGGCCTAGGTCGAAAATAATTACTTCCAACGCAGTTGCTCCAATTTCATTCAGTGTTGATGGCTTACCTTGTGAACACTTTTGGACTGTTAATAACTGTTTGCCCTTGCTTCCTCAGATCCTGCGCATGGAGCACCTCATCCTGAAAGTTCTCAACTTCGACGTTGCCACACCCACTGTCAACTGGTTCGTTGAGCGACTGCTGCGTCATGTTCGGGCAGAGGACGATGTCAAGCATATGGCCATGGTGGGTTGACCCAAGAGATCTTCAGGGGTGGTCTGTGTTTAGGGGAAAGAAGCTTGTACACTTACACTAAAGCACCGTAAATAATTTCAGTGTCTCATTGCGCAACTGCTCAGACTAAGCAGGTAGACACTGCAGTCTATGTAAGTCTATGTTCATGGTTCAGCTTAGTCGTTGAATGACCATTGCAGGGAAAGGAGACGTTCTGAATATTGCTCATTTCTGTTCTTCCTGAATGCTGTGTATAATCGAAACCCACTTTGCTTTTGCAGTACATCTGTGAGCTTGTTCTGGTGGACTACGAGAAGTACCTGGTGTTCCCATCCAGTCTGGTGGCCGCTAGCGCCCTCTGTGTTGCCAACTACACCCTCAACGTACAGGACTGCTGGGTAAGTCTTCCCATGCTGCTCAAACTCAAGTGTTTCTTACTTTCTAGTAGTCAAAGGAGTTGTATTGGATGCTAGGAAAATTTGACCTAACCTGTATTTGTGTTTTTCAAATTCAGTCTCCTCACTGTGTTCTACCATCGTAAAGTTTGTTATTGGATGTAGAGAAATGTCCTACCTTGAGTTTCTCTGGCAGTAAACGCTTTATATGTTCTCATTTTGTTCTGCTTGTAGTAGTGGGGTTGCTATTAGCAGTAGGAAAATTTGGTGTGACCACGACTTACACTGACAGTCTTCTCACTGTTTTACCAGTACTAAGGGATTGTTTTTGGATAGTAGAGAAATATCTACTGAAAGTCCCCATTTTGCTATTAGTCTTCCCAGTGTGAGACGACGTCCCGCTACTCCCTGAAGCAGCTGGCTCCCTGCGTGCGCATGTTGTACGACCTTCACCACGACGCACCCGAACACCCCCAGCAGGCCGTCCGCGAAAAGTACCGTCAGACCAAGTAAGTTACATTTTGTGCACGTGATTTACATGGGGTGATTCTATGGCATACTCCGGTCCAGATATAATCCTGTGGAAGGGATGCATGTCACAATAAGAACATTAGGAGGCTAAATTTTGGCAGCGCACATTCTTTTTTTGTCTGGTTTCAGGATATTTTTCTGAAGCAATGATTAGTCATTGTTTTGACCGAAAGTTTTTAGTGCAGAATCGTACATGGGCAGTTGGAAGGTGGTGAGCAAAGATTGAGAAAGGATTTGTAGGCAGTAATCTTCTTTCGTATTTAGAACAAAAACTATTGAGTTGTGCTCTCACAAGTAGCAATAACAGAGAAGTAGGATTTGGGACGTTGCAGGGTGCAGACAAGGCATACTAGTCCAAACATAGCATGACAAATGTACTGAAAATAACAAGCTGCCTGTTAAATTTGAAAGCCTGTAAGTACCATGGGCATCTGTTTAGGATGGATGAGCTAATCAGACATAGCTATCAACCATTCTGCCCTTTCCTCCGAAATCGGCGTATGGCTGCCTTAATGGCGGGGTAAAAACGGTCATACACGTAAAATTCCACTCGTGCAAAAACACGAGTGTACGTGGGAGTTTCAGCCCACAAACGCAGAAGAAGAAGAAGAACCATTCTGCCAAGTTTTAGCAAGGGCGTATGTTCTCTGGTATGGAATGGGTGAGCTTATCAGGCCCAGACTAACAGCCTCACTGAACGGTTGCAGGTTTGACCGAGTTGCGGATATCCCTGCCCAGTCTTTGCTGATGCCCCTGATGTAAGGACCTGTGGCCGACCAAGACGGCAGCTCATACTCACCTCCCATGCGGCACATCGTCCCTATCTTCCCCCACCCCACAACCCACATGATGGGGGCGGGGGAACGCGCAACGACTGGATGGCAAGCAAGCCCAGATGTCTACTGTTGCTGCTCCCTGTACATTATGGCTCATCATTTCACTCATGGTGGGCTGCCAAAACCTGGTGCTCAACATTGCTGATCGGCAGGTGGACATACTGCAGTGCTTGCTTGCCATCTAAACTAATCCCCCCCCCCCCCCCTTCATTTCCCACTACCATCACCGCCAGGAGGTTACTTTGATGATGAGCCTCCTCTTCAAGATGCCATCGCTGCCAGGTGCAAGGCTGGCGTTCCCTCCGTGCATTTACCATTCCAAGTGAAGGCGTGACAGGGTGGTCTAACCACCCTAGTTTGTCAGTCTGCTGTAACGTGACCTCGAGCAGTCATTAGTGCACTGGCAAAAGGACTCGCTGGGGTAGACTGATGAAAGCAAACTATTCCACAGGCCTGTCGCTGTCCTGCCTTCTATGCTGCATAAATCCGTGTTAGCTTGGAAACGATTGCATGAGAGTTGCCTTCACTTTCATTTGGCACTGACGTTTGTGCAATATTGTGATTCTTACTTTGTGTTAGCATGCTTTACAGTTGTGAGTTTGGGCATGCTGTATCACGATTTTAATGTGAGGTACCCGGTTTGTGAGCGGGAGGGATGAGTGAATGCTTTTCATAGGGAGCTGTTACTGTTTAGGATCAGGATAAATCGATGAATGGTTTTTAATTCCCTCCGAGCCTACTGGCTTTCTTTTAACTTGCTGTGCTTTTAACGCTGTTTTTCTGAGAAGTAAACTGGTGGTTTTATATGCCATTTTAAAAAGGATCAAAATATTCTACAAGATAAATTTTTATCTGTCCTTTTTATACTAGAATCATTTCAAGTGGGATGTAGAAAGGAATTTTAACACCATTTGATTAACAAATGTGAAACATTGAATTTAAATGTGTGTGAAAGTTTTGTTTTGGCAGAATGATGGGATGAGTGAAGAAACTTATAAAAAAAACTATAACGATCATGAATCCTATCTCAAATGGCCATGTTCAAACTTGTTAGTCTACTGATGCTAGCCTACCGCCTCATGTTTCTTCGTTGCTGCTGATCTGTCTTCCACGCCTCGGTTCTTTCTGTCTTTTCTTTCTCATTTCTATGATGTACTTTGTAAACTGTGTTGTTAGTCTTTGTGGTAAGACGTTTCTTCTGTCTTCCCCGTCTGCTTAATAGCAGTGATCTCTATATTAACTGCAGTCAGTTTGTTGTTGCCTGGGTATGTGAAAAAAGGTGCAGTATTGCAACCAGCCAAAACCCTTAAACTTTTTTCTAGTTAGCAGAACAAAATGTGGTGAAAATGTTTGCGCACTGCCATTCTCTGCCTTGTCTGTCCATCTGAACATGTGTATCATTTCAAAACCTTTTCTGTCTCCCCCTCGACTCGTCTGCTTAATAGCAGTGATCTCTATATTAACTGCAGTCAGTTTGTTGTTGCCTGGGTATGTGAAAAAAGGTGCAGTATTGCAACCAGCCAAAGCCCTTAAACTTTTTTCTAGTTAGCAGAACAAAATGTGATGAAAATGTTTGCGCACTGCCATTCTCTGCCTTGTCTGTCCATCTGAACATGTGTATCATTTCAAAACCTTTTCTGTCTCCCCCTCGACTCGTCTGCTTAATAGCAGTGATCTCTATATTAACTGCAGTCAGTTTGTTGTTGCCTGGGTATGTGAAAAAAGGTGCAGTATTGCAACCAGCCAAAGCCCTTAAACTTTTTTCTAGTTAGCAGAACAAAATGTGATGAAAATGTTTGCGCACTGCCATTCTCTGCCTTGTCTGTCCATCTGAACATGTGTATCATTTCAAAACCTTTTCTGTCTCCCCCTCGACTCGTCTGTCAGCTGTCTGTTGCTTTGGCTATTTCTGTTGCCGCTTCTCCTCTTGTCTGTCTTCATCTCTTGACTGGTTGTTACAACCATTATGTAAATGTGTACAGCCTGATGTAAATATGAACAACTACAACACGTAGACCTTCGCACTTCCGTTATCTTCATATCCGACCATTGCTCTGATGCTGCATTTACAATACCTTGGCCTTTGTGCAAACATTTACTAATTCAGTGTAAAACAAGTTTTGCGTGTCAGGTTTGTAACTTATGATTGCAAAATGGTTTCGCTGTGAAAGTCGTTTGATTTTCTGGGAATTGTAGTAATCTGTGATTGTTCATTCCCTGTTTTATCACCATGTGCTCTAATATATTTCATGTGAAGTGTTGTCATATTTGTTTCAATGTGTCTGAACAGTCTTGCACCAAGTGGTAATGTTTCTTGCTGTTGTGGAGCCTCTTATCAAATCATTGAAAGTCAAATGCTTACAGATTTTTATTTGCGTAGAAAGTGTGACTGATTTGTACTGAATGAAGCTTTTAAACAGTCTGAGAATCTTAATAAAGATAATAACTTTACTGTCTGTGTCTGTGTATGTGATGTGATGCAGTATGAGCTGAATGAATGTAAAGCCGAGTGACTGGGAAAACAATATTGGTCGTTCTCAGATGCGTATGCGCATATGTATACCAACTCCTGATACCAGATTTTCACTATTCGGGCCTGGGATCGATACGCCTTTTGTCGTAAATACGACAAAGTCCTTTTATAATTGTGAAAAGAAAAAGAAAAGAGCCTCCATGTGCCCTTAAAAATGCTTAAAACGCAACATTTTCCCGTCAGTATGCCCAAACCACTTTTACTCATTCCCAGGCCTGATTTGATTTACACAGGATAAAACTCAAAGTCTTTGCAGGAAGGCTGGGAAAGTGCTTTATAGCTAACATCAGCATACACGCATTTTGTTTTCTGCATTGTCTCGAAATCATCTTGTCCTTTCACATGAAGTATAAACAGAAAAAAACAAAGGAAAAGAATCCTCCCTAATTTCAATGCGTCAGCTTGGCAATACTCGTTCCGTATTTGTTGTCCGAAGCGACAAACGAAAACATTCGCTTTCGGTAGTATCCGGTACCACAGACTCAAAAATGTGCAGCAAGAGTGATTTCCCTTGGATAGAAAAATAAACTACGACAAGGTAAGTTTTCTTCTGTTTCTGGTGAGATTCTAATGGCAACTTAATCGCGTGGAAGAGGAAAGGATGACAAAGCATGCGCACACGCACATGCATGCATCCACACAGACACACACACGTGCATACGCATACCGATGCATACAGACGGCATACACACACACACACACACACACACACGCTCACAAACACACAGAACCGCATCAAAATTAGGACAAAACTTGACTGCTTATGATAGAAAACCGATTTGAGACATCCGAAGGAAAACATTGCTATTATTCTGCTTCATATTCTTTCGGCCTGCAAAGATCGCTACATTATTAAGATATTTACAAAAAGTAAGAAGGAAAAATAAGACGGGTATAACTGCTTTTATTCATGAAAAATCAGGATCAACGTGTTTATGTGCAATTTACCTCAGAAAACCAATGTCTTCATCTAATTGAGTAATGTATACATTTTGCTAGAGACCGACACTTCATTAAGTTAAGTAATCTTAAAAGGGAGGGAGTCTTTAATTGGGGGGTTCTAAAAGAGACGTTGGGGGTATGAATCCACTGTACAACAAGCATCTTTGATCCTCAGCGGTCAGTATGGGGGTCCGAAGCAGTACACTGGAATGGGAACCGCCCCCGGAGCCAGCGCAGATGTCGGACGCCGGCTCTAACGTGGACTATTACCTGGTGGGGTCCCAGGTGGTCCTGGAACATTCCAGCGAGAGCTTGTGCCGCCCAAAGGTCAATGTGACTATGGAGTGTGACGAGCTGTACGCCATGCTGGGCGAGCAGTACAGCAAGCGCTACCGCATGCTTTACTTCGGCCGGGCCCCGGGAGACATCAGCTGCCACTATTTCAGCCAGGGCTTGAGGGTCATCTTTCAAGGTGTGTGTGTTTGTGTGTGTGTGTGTGTGTGTGTGTGTGTGTGTGTGTGTGTGCACGCATACTTGAGTTCATAACAGTTTGTGTATCTGACTTGTAAAATTGATCGTTTGTAAATTGTTATAGTTTACTTTGATATATATTTGAATTTACATTGTGTACAGAATTGTTTATTTGTGTAGGTATTTTGTGAGGCGCTTAGAACTTTGCATCATTGAAATATCCTCAGTATAATAACTATTACGTGATTGTTTTCGTTCATTTGTAGATCTTTGTTTCCCCCTTCAAATGCATATGCAACGATTGTTATTGTAATGGAGAGTAATTGATTTTTTTAAATGTTCATCATGTACATTACTTTGTAATTGTCTAATTTTTATTTATTTTTTATGTTTTAGGTGCTTAGAACTATGTTAAGATTTGCGCAATATAAATACTCTTATTATTATTGTTATTATTATTGTGAAGGTTACTTCCGCATGAACCCTAACCTGGGAGAGCGGTACGGAGACCCCATCTCGTGGCAGCTCCGCGTGGACAGGAGCTGGTTTCAGACGCTGGTTAACTTCGGAGGAGCGTTCACCCTTGAGACCAAGCGTGTGGTTAACACTAACACCCTAGTGGACTGCATCGCAAGGAATACGCAAAACGGCGAACGTCTGGTCTGTGCTACAGTGACAGGCCATTGCAGGACTCAGACAACCAGACAACTGACCTGTGGTTACAGCCCACGTGAGTACTTTTTTTTTCTCCCCCCAATATCTTGGAATTTGTCATATTGAGGAGGGGGTGAAAGGGAAGGATGTCATGGGGGGAGTGCGGAGAGGGAAAGCTAAACGAACGAGAACGTTTATTTATGTTTGGGGAACCAGCTTCAGAGCAATTCAGGTGTATGTAACTATCAGCCTTCCAATGTCCCAATGATCAATAATGTTCACACACACACACACACACACACACACACACACACCACACACACACCACACACGTTCACACACACACACACACACACACACACACACACACACCACACACGTTTTGCAAAGATATTTATTTTTATTTTTATTTTATTTTTAATACCCTTTACTCAAGTGACACTAACTGGCTAACACTATCATACATGTATCCAAGTTGTCTGCATGCTTAGTGATACATGGCCAGTCTACAGTTTGAATGCAGTAGAAGTCTGTGTGCTGAATATGGTCATATCTGTAGATATTTGATTGTATAGTGTAGGAATGGACTGTTACATTTTGAATTCAAAGATGGTAGGCATGGGTTTTTTTTATGAGAGAGGATATGATTTGGTATGCTTTTACCTGCCTCTCTACATTTTTTCACCTGAATGTAATACGTACCAGCTATGCTCTCCATCAGAAGTTGTATAAGGATTGTGTGTGTGTGTGTGTGTGTGTGTGTGTTTTGACATTTTTGATCACGTGATACCTTACATTCAGACATCGGAAGGCTGACAGTTAAGTTCATATACCTGACATTTTGTGAAGCTGATTCCTGCAACATGAATAAACGTTCTCCTTCTTTGGGCCCTCTCTTTCCGCAGCCCCCACCCCTCTGTGTGTGTGTGAGTGTGAGTGTGTGTGTGAGTGTGTGTGTGTGTGTGTGTGTGTGGTGTGTGTGTGTTTGTGTGTGTGTGTGTGTCCCTGTATCACTTTTTGTCTCTGTGAGTGTGTGCAACTGTCTGTCACTGTGTGTCACACTGTTCGTGTGCATGTATGTTGATCTTTGTGCACATGCGTACAGGATTTGTTATATGTGCAGACAATGCTGTGGACATGTTCTTTGAGGTGCCGTGCCCTGTGCCGAGCGAGAGCTACATGTACAACATCGCCCTGGTGCCCGTGCGCATAGAGTTCAGCGGCCCATTTGTCATCTTCTTTCCCAAAATCGCGTGCGACTGGATGGCCACGTTCAACTCCCACCTCAGCCAAGGCTGGAGGCTCATTGACATCTACATCGACTATCCCATGGTTGAACAGGTACTGTACGAGTACTTGCGACAGAGTTTTTTTAATTTCCAGTCAGCAACTAAAAAATGGCACATGTTCGTTGGCATGACGCAATAACAGAAGTGCAAAAAGCATGCTGGGTTAATAGCTTGTTAGTTCTAACCCTAGAGGCGCTATAAGGGGAACAACTCTCACTAAGAATCTGAATTATATGAGTTACGTAGGACCTATTACTAAACATGCACATACAGTCTTCCACATCAGCCTTTTCTTACTCTTTCCCTTTCGACTTCAGTGATTCTGCTTGCCGTTTTCCAAACCAGTATCTCTTTAGTTTTACAAGTACAGTTTGTGGCTCTCGCAAAATTTGGTCAGTGTGTCTTGCCTGACAGTCATATCAAGTTAATACTTTATGTACTGAATGAACATTGGAATTTTCTTCTTAGAGCCATGTGACGTCTGAGTCCAAGTAAAGCTCATAATTACTTTGTCAAAGTATTTTACCCAAGTTGATCTTCTGAATGAATGGTTCAAGTCCAGTTTCTTGCAGTTGAATGTAGGCAAAACAAAAGAAATGATTTTTGGAGGAAAGAGTGATAATTGTGGTCCCCAAAAAGTGAGAATAAGCGACAAGGAAGTTGAACTTGTGGAAACCTTCAAATATCTTGGGGTTTCAAGTGACAATAAGCTGACTTTTAGTGATCATGTTCATGCTGTTTATAAGAAAGCTCAGCAGCGACTTTCTCTTCTCAGGAAGCTTAAATATTTTAATGTCAATCAAAGTGTTATGGAACTTGTGTATCGCAGTTTGATTGAAAGCATACTGACTTTTAACATTGTGACATGGTATGGTACCACAAATGTTAAAAACAAAGCTAAACTCCACCGCATTGTTGCGACGGCTAGCAAGCTTGTTGGGCAACCCCAACGACAGCTGACCAGTCTCTACGAAGCTGCCATTAAGCGGAAAGCTCTCAAAATTGTCCGTGATCCGATCCATCCTCTCAACCCCTGTTTCGAAATTCTCCCTTCAGGTAAACGTTATAAGGTCCCTTTGGCACGCAAAAACCAGTTTAAAAAGTCATTCCTGCCTTCTGCAGTCACCATTTTAAATTCTTCTCGCATCACGTAGAGGCTGGTCGGCTGGGAAAAAACAAACAATGTGTACATGTGAAGGTGTGTGGGAAATATTTGTAATGTGATTACTCGGCTGTGAAACCCAACTCCTGTGATATGAGAGGGTAAATTTACATAGTGCAATGTCATATTTGATTGTATCCCTTTTATGTTTTATGTTTTATGTGTGTCGTCCTATACAATTGTTGTTATAATCGTTTACAGGCAGACAGGGTGTGCCGAAGAAAAATTTCCATTTTTATGTAATATTTTAATGGACAATAAAGTGCTGTTATTGTTATTGTTATTGTTATTATTTAGACAGCTAGCCCTGACTTAAAAATAGTGCATGTTTGTGTGCGTTCAATCATAAGAGATAAAGGATTTCTAACTTAAATCAATGATACATAACTGTTATTTGTATTTTTGGCGCGGTCACGGAGGAACACTGACTGTCTCGATCTGTGTAAAATGTCATATTTTTCCCAAAAATACAAATAACGTATACCGTATTTTGCAACTTTTTTCTCAATCTTGACCCCTGCGAAAGCGCCCTATGTGTTGTTAAAATAGAAATCCCAGGCCAAGTTTCATCTCAGACATCAAAGAGACCGCCTGAGTACCAGTCAAACAACTTGTGATAATGCATGTTTCAGCTACTAGGTACTACCCTGGCCAAGTTTCCTCTCAAGACAGCAAAGATCAAAGAGACGCCCCATAGGTTAAACTCGGTCACTGACCCCGGTGCAGCAAGTGTTTCCTCAGATATGACAGGGGAACCACCTCTCATAGCTAAAACTGGGTCATTGACCCCTGGGAAGAAGGTCAGTGTCTATAAACAAGGCCACCCAGCTATCACAATGGACCTGCCTTTGATCTCCCGGCACACACAGAGCACACATATTTCCACTCTGTATTCTTCCTTTGATGTGTGGCTTATAGACTGGAAACACCTAATGTGATGTTTTTTCTCAATTTTACCTCAAAAGTGGGGGTTGCGCCCTATATAAGGAACCGCCTTATAGTCCCGAAAGTTCGGTAATAATTTAAAAAAAAAAGGTGAAGTCAAAATAAAGCTGAGATTATTTTCAGTGTCTAAAGAGATCTCTGTGATTACGTGCCAACAGATGCGGACACCACCCAAACTCCGCAGACGTTTGTGTGGAGCCATTGAGACCAACGCGCTGTGGATCTTTGAGAAGCCGAAATCCAAAGCGGAGGATTCCAGCCCGCTGTATGAAGGCACCATGGTGGAACAACTGGTGCCCCTCAAGGCAGTCAAGGCAGGCCTTGGGATTCAGTCAACACATGACTGGATGCCGGTGATCCGTGACATGGGGAGCCGGGGGTGGGAGCTTGCCTGTGTGGTGGAGTGTCACTCTGTGTTACAGCCCAGCTTTGGGAAGGTCATACTCAAAAGTCTCCTCTTCTTTCAGAGACCTCTTGACGGGTGCAGTGGCCAAGCGGATAAGACAACCACCACGGAAGGTTGAGTTTTCGAATCCCGGCTGCGCCTGGCGGGTTTAGATTTTTCCGATTTTCCAGGTCAATTTATGTGCAGACCTGCTAGTGAACTAACACCCGTCGTGTGTACACGCAAGCACAAGACCAATTAAGTGTGCGAGGAAAGATCCTGTTATCCATGTCAGAGTTCAGTGGGTTATAGAAACATAGAGAATACTACATGGCTTGCTGTGTCGTACCAGATTTACACGAGCTGTAACACTGAGCAATACAGACATTCGTTTTTCCCAAAGACTGTAGTGGCCTGGAACCAATTAGATGAAGAAACTGTAACCTCGGCATCGACCGAGAGCTTCAAGTCGGCGCTGGCAGTAGCCAGACGACGATAAAGAACTAGCTGCGCACCCCCCACTCCGCTGCAACAATGCCAGACATCTGGATGACTTGTTCTACAAGTGCAGCATAACAGACAGATACAGATACAGATACAGAAATGTTGAACTGCGAGTGAAAGCGAGCTGTTCACTATTTGAAAAAGCAACGAGTGTAAACCTGGTACGAAACAGCAAGCCATGTAGTATTCTGTTTATTCTACCATAGACCTATATTTCTACTATAGGTCCCTGATTCTACATACTGTTCTTACGTGTATTTTACTGAAAATGTCCTGCAGTCGAGGCAGCTAACTTGGAGACGCTTGTTTTGGAACCTTGATCTCTTCTAAAGCCTCGTGCAATCTATTACGTCAAAGTAAAGAAACGTCACTCTGAAAGTGTGGCGGACGTGTTAGTTCTAAAAATTCATCGAGGGTAATTAGCGAGCGCAATTTTTTTCTTCTATAATGACGTTTGTCTTGGTGACTTTGGCATCATAAGCAGTGAAAAAACAGGTCCCTGCCAGACTTGCTTGACATGACCTCATTTACATGATATACACACGTGTAATTTGAACGATTATTATCTCACGAGTGTCTCTCTCACGATCACGTATGTAGGATAAATAAAAATACTATGCATGCATCTCCCGGAGTCGGTGATCGCTGCCTAGAAGTAATGGCTCCCTTGAAAGTAGAGACCTCTTGAGTAGGTCTTACCTGCTTTGGGGTTGTTCAGTATTGTGCCAAACTTTGCAAAGATCACGCTCAAAAGTTTCCTTTTTTCAGGAACCTCTTGCAAATTTGCTGACTGTTTGAATTAAAAAAAAAATTGGGCTGAGTATGTTTGTTTGTTCGTTCATGGGCTGAAACTCCCACGGCTTTTACGTGTATGACCGTTTTTACCCCGCCATTTAGGCAGCCATACGCCGCTTTCGTAGGAAGCATGCTGGGTATTTTCGTGTTTCTATAACCCACCGAACTCTGACATGGATTACAGGATCTTTTTCGTGCGCACTTGGTCTTGTGCTTGCGTGTACACACAGGGGTGTTCGGACACCGAGGAGAGTCTGCACACAAAGTTGACTCTGAGAAATAAATCTTTCGCCGAACGTGGGGACGAACTCACGCAGACAGTGGCCAACTGGATACAAATCCAGCGCGCTACATCCCCGCCCAGGCTGAGTATTATGCACACTTTTCTACAAAATAGAGGCGGTTTTCTGCAAGCCCGTAGGTTTATGACTGTAAATGTTTCAATGTTTGCATTTTCTATTTCAGCTGATAGCAAGTATTTTAGCAAAGCTTTAGACATTATGTGGAATCATGTGGAATGTAGATGTCATTCTGGAATCACCAAGCTTAGTATTAAGCTCACACCTCTAAGTCAACTACTTTTTCAACAAACTCTTCTATTGGTCCTGTTTTTTTCTTCCAATTTTGTTTACCCGTTTGGCTGAATGTAATGCATTATTTTTCCCAAATTTAGTAAGCCCATGGATCCGTGACTGTAGATATTGCATCCTTGCCTTTTAACCCTCATCTGCGAGCCAGTGTTTTAGTACAGCTTTATGCGCCACATCTGCTGAAAATCTGTCTATTTGTGTAAAATGTACGAGGAATCTTCGTTACAAGGACAGGTTACAGGCGATTTTGCCTCAAATATGTCTTTAGTGCAATAAACTATGGTGGGAAAAACTCTGTTGGGTCTATTTAATTTTATGGGGTATGGTAGAATTGCGCCCCCGGATGCCAAGACAAAAACGCAGTAGCACTGGCCAGGGCTGAGTTGACGAAGCCAAAGTGGATGCCACCCGAATGGATGCTAGGCAATCGGATTGGTTGAAATTAAGATTTGTTGCCATTTCAACCACTCAGACTCGCGACTTGTTCCCACCCAGTTCGGTGTCATCCAAATTTTACTTCGTGCACCTCGGCCTAAGAAACAAAGCTAGCGTGGCACCCCAGTGAATAAAGACAACCGATATGCATTTGTATTTTTAAAGGAGGCATCATCTCAAGCCAAAACTCTCATTTATGCAGTGCCTCCTCAATCTGATGCTTTTTTTTCTCTCCAAAAAAACATCAGGTGGTGGGTGACAACTCTGCCACAGCCCTTGAAAACTCTGACAGAGTATTTTCCACCATTTTTTTCTATTTGCCATAGTTTGCCAGTACATGCATCACACTGATAATTTATTTACTGTTGTTTTCTTTGGGCAGTTTCGCGTATATATATATGTACATTTATAAATTTTGCTGTTCCGCAAAAGGTTTTATGATGGCACGGGGCAATTGTTAGTTTTTTCCTAGAGGGGGTATATGATAATTAAGAACCAATTAGAGACCCACTTGCCTGATAAGGAAAAGCCAATCAGAACTCCAGTTTAGGTCATGTGTAATTAGCTAGGCATCACTCGCAAGACAACATTTGACCGGAAAAGCATTCCAAATTTCCTGCGTTATTATTTGTCTGACAATTTTCATGTGCAATGTTTCTGGCTGATCATTTGTGACAGCGTACAGAAAAACTTAGTGCAGGCTATTTTTAGTACTTTCCACAAACCTGGGCAAGGGGTCCTTGCGTGTTTCAGGAGCATGAACTTTTAAAACTAAGAAACATGGACAAATTAAGTGGGTTTTTTTTCTTGAATGTTGTTCAACATTTTTCATTCTAGAATATTACATTGAAATCTCATTTTGTCAACAACAACAAAGAAAAAAAGAGGTCACAGACACAGTGCATCACACCAGGTTTTCTTGTGCACTTAGACATTTATTCTCTTGTGTATTTTAAGGCATTTTCACGGCTTCAAAACTAGCGTATCACCAACTCTTGTCCCAAATAGAAATAGTTTCTGAGAGGACGTAAACTCCCCCCTTTAGTTTTCAAAACTAAGAAATGTGGGGAAAATGTGTGCTTTTTTCTGGCATGTTATTGAACATTTTTCATTCTAGAATATAACATTGTAATGTCATTTTGTCAACAACAAAAAGAAAACAAGTCGCGTAAGGCGAAAATACAACATTTAGTCAAGTAGCTGTCGAACTCACAGAATGAAACTGAACGCAATGCCATTTTTCAGCAAGACCGTATACTCGTAGCATCGTCAGTCGACCGCTCATGGCAAAGGCAGTGAAATTGACAAGAAGAGCGGGGTAGTAGTTGCGCTAAGAAGGATAGCACGCTTTTCTGTACCTCTCTTTGTTTTAACTTTCTGAGCGTGTTTTTAATCCAAACATATCATATCTATATGTTTTTGGAATCAGGAACCGACAAGGAATAAGATGAAAGTGTTTTTAAATTGATTTCGACAATTTAATTTTGATAATAATTTTTATATATTTAATTTTCAGAGCTTGTTTTTAATCCAAATATAACATATTTATATGTTTTTGGAATCATAAAATGATGGAGAATAAGATGAACGTAAATTTGGATCGTTTTATAAATTTTTATTTTTTTTTACAATTTTCCGATTTTTAATGACCAAAGTCATTAATTAATTTTTAAGCCACCAAGCTGAAATGCAATACCGAAGTCCGGGCTTCGTCGAAGATTACTTGACCAAAATTTCAACCAATTTGGTTGAAAAATGAGAGCGTGACAGTGCCGCCTCAACTTTCACGAAAAGCCGGATATGACGTCATAAAAGACATTTATTTATCAAAAAAACGTCTGGGGATTTCATACCCAGGAACTCTCATGTCAAATTTCATAAAGATCGGTCCAGTAGTTTAGTCTGAATCGCTCTACACACACACACAGACAGACACACACACACACACACACGCACATACACCACAACCCTCGTCTCGATTCCCACTCTACGTTAAAACATTTAGTCAAAACTTGACTAAATGTAAAAAGAGATGTGCATAATAATTGCCTCATGTCTTTTGAGGTATTTTTATGATTTATTCACTGGTGTCTTTTGAGGCATTTTATTATTTTCATTTTCCATGCAATTTATTCCGGTGACATTATTGATCAAAACCTTTATTGATGTATTTTAATTGTTGCTGTTGTTGACTGTTCATCTGACCATTATGCATGAGCATGTATCTTTTTAACTGCAACATTAAGACACATTCCTGGAGAAATCTGGCTAATAACAGATTTCGTATTCTGTAGTTTTGCACAATGTTTCTCTTTTTACAGCATTTATCATGTACCATGATCTTCCTCGTGATATAAATGAGATCTTATCTTGTATTTTAAAGAAAACACGCAATAATTGTTATACTGTACACACGGTTTTTGTGGATTGTAGATCTAAAGATAACTATCAGCAAAGCTTGTGAGTTTTTTAAATGCTGTCTCTACTGTGGAAATATAACCTGTGTGATTTTGCATCCTCAGGAGAAACAGAGGAGGGGGGGGGGGGGGGGGGGGGGCGGTGGGGTGGGGGTAAACCATATGTACGTAGATAATATACCAGGGAATGCAAAAACTGATGGAGTGTAACACTGTAAGGAGTGTGTTTTTTTTGTTTGCTCATTTTTTAAATTTTTGTCTAGAGAACCCAGGGGTCATGTGACTGTGTGTGTGTGTGTGTGTGAGTGCAGAATGGGAATTTTTGTATGAGTTAACTTCTGAACAGACACTAGTGGCTTTTTGACTCACATGCGAAGCAAAAGTGAGTCTATGTACTCACCCGAGTCGTCCGTCCGTCCGTCCGTCCGGACATCCGTCCGTCCGTCCGGAAAACTTTAACGTTGGATATTTCTTGGACACTATTCAGTCTATCAGTACCAAATTTGGCAAGATGGTGTATGATGACAAGGCCCCAAAAAACATACATAGCATCTTGACCTTGCTTCAAGGTCAAGGTCGCAGGGGCCATAAATGTTGCCTAAAAAACAGCTATTTTTCATATTTTTCCCATTTTCTCTGAAGTTTTTGAGATTCAATACCTCACCTATATATGATATATAGGGCAAAGTAAGCCCCATCTTTTGATACCAGTTTGGTTTACCTTGCTTCAAGGTCAAGGTCACAGGAGCTCTTCAAAGTTGGATTGTATACATATTTTGAAGTGACCTTGACCCTGAACTATGGAAGATAACTGTTTCAAACTTAAAAATTATGTGGGGCACATGTTATGCTTTCATCATGAGACACATTAGGTCACATATGATCAAGGTCAAGGTCACTTTGACCCTTATGAAATGTGACCAAAATAAGGTAGTGAACCACTAAAAGTGACCATATCTCATGGTAGAAAGAGCCAATAAGCACCATTATTCCCCCCTCTGCTTCTTTACCTCTGTAAACTTGTAGGGGTAGTTATTTTTCGATAATGACCCAGCAACCAAACAAATAACGACCCAGCAACAGCCTGAATCCTCGATAGTGCAATGGGTTGAGAGGTTGTTCTGTTTCGGTACTACTTTTTGCGACTGAAAAGTTCAGAACGCTCTAATGTACGAAGTATACATCTCTGGAGCAAACAATACAAACATACCGCATTTAAATTAACAACTACAGGCCTGAACACATGAATCTCCATATAAAATCCATGAGTTCGGTTGTTTTCTGAATCTCATCTGCCGTGGCTCAAGCCGTTCATCACAAGCAATTTCCCAAGGCAAGTAACTCATACTTTGTCTAGCGACAAGAGTAGTTCCCCTTCTTTTCACTCAGTTCCTTCGACAACAGACTGCAATCCGACGGTCAGTTTTCAACAATATTTCATTTAATAAACAGATCACACGCAACCAAATGCACACATCTCATCAATTTAAACAACATAAAGGGGTTTCATACACTATTTTCCCCGGAAAACGGAACTTCATACAGTTTTTAACGTTGGAACACGGGTGCAAAAGTTCGTCTGCTAGTCCCATTTGACGAAAAAACATTACCCTAAGCGATACCAAAACATATACAGAACACACAATATCTGCCTTTGCCGCCACAGCAGAATAACAGCATATCTGTGTACTTGATTTTAGCCTAAAATAGGAAAACTGACAAGAAGTGTTAACAGAATGGAATGATTTGCACGGAACTATACAACCGCGCATTAATCGATCGCCTGCGCAGGTTGACTGGTTGAGAGAATAGGATTCGATCAAACTTTCGCAAAAAAACTCCTCTTTTCTTTGAATAACTGAAGAAAGGAGGAATAAAGAGGTTACACACCTCGTCTCAGTGATTATCAAAAATAATGGTCTCAGTTCGCGGTCATGAAAAAGCTCGCTAAAGCTCGCATTTTTCATGATCCGCTAACTTCGACCATTATTTTTGATAATCACTGAGACTCGGCATGTAACCTCTACTTGTACTTCCTATGTCTTGAATTAACAGCTTTGTGTTGCATGACCTTGGATGACCTTGACCTTGGGTCAAGGTCACATGTATTTTGGTAGGAAAAATGTGTAAAGCATGTGAGTCGTATGGGCTTTGCCCTTCTTGTTGTTAAATTAATTCATACAAAATTCTCACACAGCACAGAGAGCGTTTAGGTTCTTGACTTTTAGTACTGGGAGAGCTGGTCTTATCCTTGACTTTTAGTACTGGGAGAGCTGGTCTTATCCTTGACTTTTAGTACTGGGAGAGCTGGTCTTATCCTTGACTTTTAGTACTGGGAGAGCTGGTCTTATCCTTGACTTTTAGTACTGGGAGAGCTGGTCTTATCCTTGACTTTTAGTACTTGGAGAGCTGGTCTTATCCTTGACTTTTAGTACTTGGAGAGCTGGTCTTATCCTTGACTTTTAGTACTTGGAGAGCTGGTCTTATCCTTGACTTTTAGTACTGGGAGAGCTGGTCTTATCCTTGACTTTTAGTACTTGGAGAGCTGGTCTTATCCTTGACTTTTAGTACTGGGAGAGCTGGTCTTATCCTTGACTTTTAGTACTGGGAGAGCTGGTCTTATCCTTGACTTTTAGTACTTGGAGAGCTGGTCTTATCCTTGACTTTTAGTACTGGGAGAGCTGGTCTTATCCTTGACTTTTAGTACTGGGAGAGCTGGTCTTATCCTATTTAAAAAGCCTGGTCAGATCGGAGACGTTGAGTCAAACCGTTTTCACGGAAAGGACTCTGCCTGTTTGTAGCCCTCAAGTGTGTATGCATGCACACATTTATTCTGCTTTTTATAGTTATGTTGTAAAGTATTTATCACACAATTACAGCCTACTTGTTTAACAAAGCAAGAGACTCATGAGTGGAACACATTCTTAGATGTGATAACTACTTTGTAGATGTGATAATTATTTTGTTAATTTTAAAGTATCTGTTGACTTTCAATTAAACTTGCCATTGTATATGCATGTACTAACTTTTTGTGATATATGTAGAGCAAATGAATAGAATTAAATCATGCTTAATTCGCTTTAACCGACAAAATGAGCTGTTTTATTTATCTCTGTCTGTGTGTGTGTGTGTGTGTGTGTGTGTGTGTGTGTTCAAATGGAGCTACAATTTGTATTGTTGCAGACGTTCATGAGAATCAGCTGCAATACTAAATGGTGAAGATACTTCATGATCAGATTTTTAAGTGGGTAAATAAATGGAACGTTAAAATATTTTCAAAGAAAAATCTTTTTTTATTTCAAGACAAGGAGCCAGTTTTATCACAACTTCCATGCAGGGGGAAGGAAATAATTATATAATTAAGGATGAAAGTCGTTCAATGTTTCTTATTCTCTCAGGAGCCAGGTTCCGAATAACTCTCACTTACTGTTGTAGTCTATATTTAGAATGCTTACTTCCCTTCGTTTCTTTGATCTCATATTCTTTGTCATCACTGTAACTCTCACTTACTGTTGTAGTCTATATTTAGAGTGCTTACTTCCCTTCGTTTCTTAGATCTCATATTCTTTGTCATCACTGTAACTCTCACTTACTGTTGTAGTCTATATTTAGAGCGCTTACTTCCCTTCGTTTCTTAGATCTCATATTCTTTGTCATCACTGTAACTCTCACTTACTGTTGTAGTCTATATTTAGAGTGCTTACTTCCCTTCGTTTCTTTGATCTCATATTCTTTGTCATCACTGTATCTCTCACTTACTGTTGTAGTCTATATTTAGAGCGCTTACTTCCCTTCGTTTCTTAGCTGTCATTTTCTTTGTCATCACTGTATCTCTCACTTACTGTTGTAGTCTATATTTAGAGCGCTTACTTCCCTTCGTTTCTTTGATCTCATATTCTTTGTCATCACTGTATCTCTCACTTACTGTTGTAGTCTATATTTAGAGTGCTTACTTCCCTTCGTTTCTTTGATCTCATATTCTTTGTCATCACTGTAACTCTCACTTACTGTTGTAGTCTATATTTAGAGTGCTTACTTCCCTTCGTTTCTTTGATCTCATATTCTTTGTCATCACTGTATCTCTCACTTACTGTTGTAGTCTATATTTAGAGCGCTTACTTCCCTTCGTTTCTTTGATCTCATTTTCTTTGTCATCACTGTAACTCTCACTTACTGTTGTAGTCTATATTTAGAGCGCTTACTTCCCTTCGTTTCTTTGATCTCATATTCTTTGTCATCACTGTAACTCTCACTTACTGTTGTAGTCTATATTTAGAGTGCTTACTTCCCTTCGTTTCTTTGATCTCATTTTCTTTGTCATCACTGTAACTCTCACTTACTGTTGTAGTCTATATTTAGAGTGCTTACTTCCCTTCGTTTCTTTGATCTCATATTCTTTGTCATCACTGTAACTCTCACTTACTGTTGTAGTCTATATTTAGAGCGCTTACTTCCCTTCGTTTCTTAGATCTCATTTTCTTTGTCATCACTGTAACTCTCACTTACTGTTGTAGTCTATATTTAGAGCGCTTACTTCCCTTCGTTTCTTTGATCTCATATTCTTTGTCATCACTGTAACTCTCACTTACTGTTGTAGTCTATATTTAGAGCGCTTACTTCCCTTCGTTTCTTAGATCTCATATTCTTTGTCATCACTGTAACTCTCACTTACTGTTGTAGTCTATATTTAGAGCGCTTACTTCCCTTCGTTTCTTAGATCTCATATTCTTTGTCATCACTGTAACTCTCACTTACTGTTGTAGTCTATATTTAGAGCGCTTACTTCCCTTCGTTTCTTTGATCTCATATTCTTTGTCATCACTGTAACTCTCACTTACTGTTGTAGTCTATATTTAGAGCGCTTACTTCCCTTCGTTTCTTAGATCTCATATTCTTTGTCATCACTGTAACTCTCACTTACTGTTGTAGTCTATATTTAGAGCGCTTACTTCCCTTCGTTTCTTAGATCTCATATTCTTTGTCATCACTGTAACTCTCACTTACTGTTGTAGTCTATATTTAGAGCGCTTACTTCCCTTCGTTTCTTTGATCTCATTTTCTTTGTCATCACTGTAACTCTCACTTACTGTTGTAGTCTATATTTAGAGCGCTTACTTCCCTTCGTTTCTTTGATCTCATTTTCTTTGTCATCACTGTAACTCTCACTTACTGTTGTAGTCTATATTTAGAGCGCTTACTTCCCTTCGTTTCTTTGATCTCATTTTCTTTGTCATCACTGTAACTCTCACTTACTGTTGTAGTCTATATTTAGAGCGCTTACTTCCCTTCGTTTCTTTGATCTCATATTCTTTGTCATCACTGTAACTCTCACTTACTGTTGTAGTCTATATTTAGAGTGCTTACTTCCCTTCGTTTCTTTGATCTCATTTTCTTTGTCATCACTGTAACTCTCACTTACTGTTGTAGTCTATATTTAGAGTGCTTACTTCCCTTCGTTTCTTTGATCTCATATTCTTTGTCATCACTGTAACTCTCACTTACTGTTGTAGTCTATATTTAGAGCGCTTACTTCCCTTCGTTTCTTAGATCTCATTTTCTTTGTCATCACTGTAACTCTCACTTACTGTTGTAGTCTATATTTAGAGCGCTTACTTCCCTTCGTTTCTTTGATCTCATATTCTTTGTCATCACTGTAACTCTCACTTACTGTTGTAGTCTATATTTAGAGCGCTTACTTCCCTTCGTTTCTTAGATCTCATATTCTTTGTCATCACTGTAACTCTCACTTACTGTTGTAGTCTATATTTAGAGCGCTTACTTCCCTTCGTTTCTTAGATCTCATATTCTTTGTCATCACTGTAACTCTCACTTACTGTTGTAGTCTATATTTAGAGCGCTTACTTCCCTTCGTTTCTTTGATCTCATATTCTTTGTCATCACTGTAACTCTCACTTACTGTTGTAGTCTATATTTAGAGCGCTTACTTCCCTTCGTTTCTTAGATCTCATATTCTTTGTCATCACTGTAACTCTCACTTACTGTTGTAGTCTATATTTAGAGCGCTTACTTCCCTTCGTTTCTTAGATCTCATATTCTTTGTCATCACTGTAACTCTCACTTACTGTTGTAGTCTATATTTAGAGCGCTTACTTCCCTTCGTTTCTTAGATCTCATTTTCTTTGTCATCACTGTAACTCTCACTTACTGTTGTAGTCTATATTTAGAGCGCTTACTTCCCTTCGTTTCTTTGATCTCATTTTCTTTGTCATCACTGTAACTCTCACTTACTGTTGTAGTCTATATTTAGAGTGCTTACTTCCCTTCGTTTCTTTGATCTCATATTCTTTGTCATCACTGTAACTCTCACTTACTGTTGTAGTCTATATTTAGAGCGCTTACTTCCCTTCGTTTCTTAGATCTCATTTTCTTTGTCATCACTGTAACTCTCACTTACTGTTGTAGTCTATATTTAGAGCGCTTACTTCCCTTCGTTTCTTAGATCTCATTTTCTTTGTCATCACTGTAACTCTCACTTACTGTTGTAGTCTATATTTAGAGCGCTTACTTCCCTTCGTTTCTTAGATCTCATTTTCTTTGTCATCACTGTAACTCTCACTTACTGTTGTAGTCTATATTTAGAGCGCTTACTTCCCTTCGTTTCTTTGATCTCATTTTCTTTGTCATCACTGTAACTCTCACTTACTGTTGTAGTCTATATTTAGAGCGCTTACTTCCCTTCGTTTCTTTGATCTCATTTTCTTTGTCATCACTGTAACTCTCACTTACTGTTGTAGTCTATATTTAGAGCGCTTACTTCCCTTCGTTTCTTAGATCTCATTTTCTTTGTCATCACTGTAACTCTCACTTACTGTTGTAGTCTATATTTAGAGCGCTTACTTCCCTTCGTTTCTTTGATCTCATATTCTTTGTCATCACTGTAACTCTCACTTACTGTTGTAGTCTATATTTAGAGCGCTTACTTCCCTTCGTTTCTTTGATCTCATATTCTTTGTCATCACTGTAACTCTCACTTACTGTTGTAGTCTATATTTAGAGCGCTTACTTCCCTTCGTTTCTTTGATCTCATTTTCTTTGTCATCACTGTATTCTAGTTCAGAACTTTCCTCAGTTGATTTCTGACTGTCTTCCCCTTGGTCACTGTATTCTGACTCGGATGTGCGCTCGGAAAGTGTCAGGCCTTTGTCCTCTTTGTCGCTATGTGCTGACTCTAAATAATCCTCAGGTGACTTTTGGCAGTCCTCCTCCTCGTTACTGTACGGTTCAGAACTTTCCTGGCCTGACTTTTGGCTATCTTCACCTTTGCCACAAAATGATGACAAAGAAATTTCTCCTGTTGAGTTTTGGTCATTGTCGCGATTCGAAGCCGATTCAGATCTCTCGTCAAATGATTTATTGTCATGTTCATCTTTGTTACTGTATGCAGATTCAGATCTTTCGTCTAATGATTTATTGGCATATTCCTCTTTGTTACTGTATGCAGACTCAGATCTTTTGTCAAGTAATTTGTGGTCAGTCTCTGTTTTGACACTGTACGCCAGCTCAGAACTATCTTTAGGCGACTTTTTATCTTGAGGGACTGTGACACGGTAAGCCGACTCAAGTCGTTCTTCTGGGGATATTTTACCAGATTCTGCTCTATCGCTGTACGGTTGCTCATTACAAATTTCTTTTGAAGAATTTTTAACATACACCGCTTTGTCACTGTGTGCTCGTTTAGAGCTTTCTTTCCTTGACTTCTGAATTTTTGTGTTATTGGGAGAATCCTCGTCTCCTTTCAAATGACCTCTCTTGTTGTGTTTGTTAAGCTCACTTGCGTATTTATATCTAACCCTGCAGATTTGACACGAGTACGGTGCCTCGTTCGTATGACTCCTCATGTGTGTGGTCAGGGCACTACTAAATCTAAACGACTTGTCACACACAGAACATTTGTACGGTTTTTCCCCTGTGTGAATTCTCCCGTGATTCTTCAGTGAACTTGCTATGGTGAAGCTAGCTCCACAAACATGGCATGTATACGGTCTTTCTCCACTGTGTCGTCGCATGTGGATTTTGAAGCTCTCGGACAGGTAAAACACCTGTCCACACACCTGACACAGATACGGACAGTTCTCTCGATGACTGACCTGAAGATGTTCGTTGCAAGACACCGGGTCGCTGAAACCAGCGCCACAAAAATGGCACTCAAATGTTCGGGCTGGCACATGGACACCAGTATGTATGTAGTTGTGAGTTGTCAGCGACTTGGAGTTCAGGAAAACCGCGTCGCACAAGTCACATACAAATTTCTTTGACCGTTCCCCAGACGTTGGTCTAGGCTTTCTTTTCCTCTTTGGTTTGTCTGTTCCTGTCTCTTCCAGGGCTTGTCTTTGTCTCTGACGCTTCTTTGCTGCCGCCAGAGCTTTCTTCTTTTCTGGCGTCTGGTTCCGACGCCGTTTCCTGGCTGCTTCAGCTTTCGCTAATTTTTGTTCTGCGGTTTGTTTCTGGCGCCGTACTTTGGATGCCGTGGCGATGGCCACTTTCTGTTCCGGAGTGTGAAGTCGACGTCGTATTCTTGCTCTTTCAGCTTGTGCCTTTTTTTGATCTGCAGTTTGATTTTGACGCCGTATTCTTGCTCTCTCAGCCTCAGTCTTTCTTTTTTCTTCTGTTAGGTATTTCCGTTTTTCTCTTTTTGCGGCAGCTTCTGCTGCTTTACGAACCTGTTCCTGTTCTGGGGTCTCCCCTTTCTTCTTTCTTTGCCTCTCTTTATTTCCGCTCTGTTTTGGGTTTTGACGTCTTCTGGCGGTATCTGCTTGAGTTTGTCTTTGTTTTTCCTTCAGTTTCTGTCGTCTTACTCCTTTTGCCGCAGCCTCTACTGTTCTCCAAATTTGCTCGTGTTTTGGTGTTTGGCTTTGTCTCCTGTCTCGTCTTGATTCTGCATCAGAATGTTTTCGTTCTCGGACTAGACGACCCTGCAACTCTTCTCCTTCTTCTGCAATTTGTGTTGTTCGTCCACTCTGCCCAGCGGCATACTTCCGTTTCAAACCAGTCCTCCTGTTTGCTGTTCTTCCACCTCGCTCGGTCTCGCGCCTTTTCCTCAACCCAGTCCTCCCTCTTTTGGCACTTGGAGCTTGCTTCTGCTTTTCCCCCTGTCACAGAAATTGTATGTTAAAACAATGAAATGAAATGAGGATGAAAGTCGCTTGTTCATTTCAACGCTTGTTATTCTCTCAGGTGCCAGGAGAGTGGTTCCGAACGACTCTCACTTACTCTTTTACACATGTGGTGTGGATTTTAGACCTCTTACTTCCCTTTGTTTATCAAAAATTGTTATGATCAGAGGAACAATGAAGCTTGGTTTCTCAGGAAAAACAGACAGTGTCCTTACACGACTGACTACGTCTTCCAGGTGCTGATGGTTGAAAGATTACACTAAAGACAATCTTAAACAAGTCGCGTAAGGCGAAATTACTACATTTAGTCAAGCTGTGGAACTCACAGAATGAAACTGAACGTAGTCCGCCGCTAGTGCAAAAGGCAGCGAAAGTGACGAGCCTGTTTGGCGCGGTAGCGATTGCGCTGTGCTTTACTGTACCTCTCTTCGTTTTAACTTTCTGAGCGTGTTTTTAATCCAAACATATCATATCTATATGTTTTTGGAATCAGGAACCGACAAGGAATAAGATGAAATAGTTTTTAAAACGATTTCGAAAATTTAATTTTGATCATAATTTTTATATTTTTAATTTTCAGAGCTTGTTTTTAATCCAAATATAACATATGTATATGTTTTTGGAATCAGAAAATGACGAAGAATAAGATGAAATTGTTTTTGGATCGTTTAATAAAAAAATAATTTTAATTAGAAGTTTCCGATTTTTAATGACCAAACTCACTCATTAGTTTTTAAGCCACCAAGCTGAAATGCAATACCAAACCCCGGCCTTCGTCGAAGATTGCTTTGCCAAAATTTCAATCAATTTAATTGAAAAATGAGGGTGTGACAGTGCCGCCTCAACTTTTACAAAAAGCCGGATATGACGTCATCAAAGGTATTTATCGAAAAAAAGAAAAAAACGTCCGGGGATATCATACCCAGGAACTCTCATGTCAAATTTCATAAAGATCGGCCCAGTAGTTTAGTCTGAATCGCTCTACACACACACACATACACCACACCCTCGTCTCGATTCCCCCCTCTACGTTAAAACATTTAGTCAAAACTTGACTAAATGTAACAAAATAAGGCAGAGCTCTGTTTAGAGATCTGATAGCCAAAGGGAAGTAAGAGCTCTAAATGCATACGACATGTGTAATAGAGTACGCGAGAGTTATCAGGAACAAATCTCCCGGCACCCGAGAGAATAATGTCAATTTCAACAGCAAAAGCTGATAGTTGCAGCAGGTTTTATACCAGAAGAATAATCATCATGAGTCTTGTGACAGCGTGATACATACACTGTCTCCAGCAGTTTCCCCCTGCGCCTTCAGTTTAAGTTGTGAGGAGAAATCCCCAAAGACATTTTGGTTTTTTTAAATTTTTAATTTTAATTCCTTTATTGTCTCATGGCTGGAATTTCAGGTGACACATCATCTATTGCATAATACAGCATGACTTCCCTTCTTTGTCTCTGTTAATCTAGGGAGAAAATATCCAGCGATACCATGGATGGACGGAGCTGTAACTTATACATATTTTATCTCTATGACAATTTTACAGAGTAAATTTGTTCACCTCAGCCAGTCTTACCTTGTAACTGCAGGTAGCAGTCTCTCTGGCTGGGCGGTGTGGGTCAGATATGGGTTGATGTTGCTGTTGGCACAAGCCCCCTGTTGGAAACAAAAACTGATGAAGAAAAGGCTGTAAAACAGCGAAATTCAGATATATATCACTGGTACTAAGTCTATGGAGCGTCTAAATAATCTGACATCCGTTTTGCGTTATGCATACAAGGGCAGTACAGTAGAAGACCCTCCAATTTAAGACTTCCCCTTTTTAAGACCTTGTTTTTTCAGATTTTCTCTTCATTACCTCTGTATTAATTTACCCCCGTTTTAAGACTCCCTCCTTTTTAAGACCCACATTTTTCAGATTGTTAGAGGTCTTAAAAGGGGGGCTCCACTGTCTATGGAGTGTCTATAAATCTCTTCTCTTGTTATTCTTCGTTCATGGGTGGAAACTCATGTTTTGCACGAGTGAGTTTTTACGTGTATGACAGTTTTTACCCCGCCTGTCTCTAAATGATCTTTTATCTGTGCTGCGGCATGCATACAAGGGCAGTATTGTATTGATGAAAGACTATATTTGCCCGGGGCTTCAACATCACCTTCTAACACGGAGTAAGCTGTTTCAACAACAAGAAGAACAGGGATACTGTGCTTACACTTACACAACGCGATAACAAGAACTTCCTATGTTGAGAGGCTCTTTGTAGGCAGGTTGACCTAGAACCACAACTACATCTCTAAGATTGTTCAATATAGAGAAACTCTATTCGTGTGGATCATACATATATACAGTGGAACCGCCCTTTTAAGACCCCCCAGTTTAAGACTCCCTCCTTTTTAAGACCTTGTTTTTTTTCAGATTTTCTCTTCATTACCTCTGTATTAATTTACCCCCGTTTTAAGACTCCCTTCTTTTTAAGACCCACATTTTCTCAGATTTGTTTAGGTCTTAAAAGGGGGGTTCCACTGTATTGGGAAACTGTATTCTTGTCCATTATACCAAGAAGATAAACTGTATTCTTGTCCATTATACATGTACCAAGAAGAGAAACTGTATTCTTGTCCATTACACCATGAAGATAAACTGTATTCTTGTCCATTACACCAAGAGAAACTGTATTCTTGTCCATTACACCAAGAAGATAAACTGTATTCTTGTCCATTATACATGTACCAAGAAGATAAACTGTATTCTTGTCCATTACACCATGAAGATAAACTGTATTCTTGTCCATTACACCAAGAAGAGAAACTGTATTCTTGTCCATTATACCAAGAAGAGAAACTGTATTCTTGTCCATTATACCAAGAAGAGAAACTGTATTCTTGTCCATTATACCAAGAAGAGAAACTGTATTCTTGTCCATTATACCAAGAAGAGAAACTGTATTCTTGTCCATTATACCAAGAAGAAAAACTGGCTGAGAATGGGACAGGAAGGGGGTGGACATGATCTACTTCTGCAAAATATACGGCATAATGTATTACCAAAGAAAACTGGAAGGTTGTCCACCGACAGGCTGCCATCTTGCACGTTGTTGCTGTTGTGTTCTTCATAACCGCTGTCTGGTCGCTCGGTCTTAACGGCTGTGTCTGCATCCAAAGGCTGGTTCAATGTCTCATTCTGTGCATCATCTGTTGAACTTGCGGCCACTGCTCCTATTACTGCGTCAACATTTTGATGCACAACAAAATGACAACCAGCGTCCAGAGTGTCCAATCTCGGGTCAGTCAAACCTCCTCTGTTAGTTTGAAACGGTTCAGAATTCACAAGCACTCTTCTGATGAGGCTTGTTGCACAGGTTTCTACTCGAAGAGGTTCTGTCTTCATAAAAGAGGATCTCTGAGACAAAGAAAATTCTACATTGTCTTCAGCCACAAATGTTTCTTCCTTCACAATCACATCCTCTCGGTCCATTTCACATGGCTCAGAGTTGTTGAGAATGCCAACAGGGACCCCACCAGGGACCCCACTTTCACCATTGTCAACATCAACAGCCTCAGCTTTGATTATGGATGCACTGTCATTCAGTGGACCTTGCACATAGTATGCCATGGGGGCCCGGGTAGCTCAGGTGGTAGAGCACTGGACAGGTGATCCTAGGGTCACGGTTTGGAATCCAGGCCGGGATAGACACGGGTCAACTTTATGACTGTGCAGACTCACAGACGGTATCCATGTCCCACCCCTGTATCACCACAGTGGCACATAAAAGATCTCGGTCATTCTGTAATAAGAGCAGGTGGCTGATTACACCAAAGCACACACACCTGGGTAGCGCGACTCTTGTTGCTGCTAGCTTTCCACTGGGAGGAAGCGACCCAAATTGTCCAGAACCGGGAAAATAAAGTAAAGTAAATGAAATGAAATACATGTGTTCCTGTGTTTTACAAGGCCTGATGATCACAAGCCAGAGCTACAAGGAGTTTCATTACTTTTTCAATAATGGAACTTGCACATGTATAGTGTGGCATGGATGTTTCTCTGTGTCTAAGCGTTCAGAGGTAATATCTAAGCGTTTAGAGGTAATATCTACACAGTGGTTTGTCGTTTTTCAGTCGTCACTTGTGTGACTTATCCAGCAGATGCCTTGACTGGTGCACTGACCAGTGTCCAATATTCTTCCAGCCGGTCTGCCATGGACGACTGTGGCCTGAAACCACAAGGTGCAAGCAATAAACTAGCTGTACAGTAACACTAGTTTTGATTTACAATGGAAGTATTGGAACCCTTTTATTAGTTTTAATACCCAAACACAGTATACATGTATACACACACACGCACACACACACAGATTACAGAATCACAAACACACACATACACACGAACGTATACACACAGACATACACGCACTCACAATCACATACACACACTCACTCACACACACATGCACTCGCACATGTATGCTGTATACTTGCTTTACCCCCCCTCCCCACTGTAGCTCTTTCAGTAACATTTCAAGAACACTGTCTTCTTCAACACTGTAAATACCGATGTGCATGGCTTCTCGGAGGCGTTGCATGCTACTTTGCTAGCAGCCAGTGCAATCTCAATGTAAACACTGCAGTGTGAGTGTGCACTCTTTAACGATTCCAGCTAATGATATAGATCTGCAGCACATACTGACATAGTAGTGAGATCCTGACATTCATCGATGGATGCAAGCAAAGAATGAAATCAACCCAGTAGAGCCTCGGGTAACTGTTGAGAGATTTACAGAAATAAGCACTGTCAAGGCCTCACATAATAACACCAAGATGAAGTTGAAGCGAGTGTCTTTTGATGATCATCATCACTGACAACACTTGGGATGCGGTTATGTCCCCTCTTCTGTCCGAGGTCAAGGTCGCCCAGCTGGTTTGTACTTCCGCTGTCATACAAAGCTCTGCAAAATGCTGTGAATCACATTGGGCTTTTATACATTTAAAGCTTCAAGCTTCAGTTTGGCTCATTCTGCATGTTGAAATACCAAGCGACTGTTGAGTATGATACTCTAATTTTAGCGGATTATTCTGTGTGCGCGTGAATGTTTATTCTCGAGAGACAGGCTTTTAGTTTTACAGCCTGGAGGCGAATCGATCGAGACAAGGAGAGTTCGAGACTGTTTCAAGTGTTTTGAGACTGAGAGTGAGAGAAACACGTTGTGTATACCCCGCATTTTTCTTGAGTGTATTGTCAATCAAAACCTGTGATACTGAAAGAACGTTAATGCCTATATTTTCCTCTGGACCTTATTTTGAACTTCGAAATGGAAAGTATGGAGGCAGTAACCTACTATGCACAGGTATGTCAATGTCATGACAAAATAATCATCATGCACTGATGCAGTTATGATAATATTTGGAGATTATAGAAAGGAAGGATTATGAGTATAATAAAAATGTTATTACAGTAGTGAGTCAGGCATATCCCTTGAATTAGCCCCATGGAAGTGACTAAAATTCGTCCTTAGATCGTGTTTTGTTACATATTTGTTTGAAATCAGGACTTATATCTGCAACTTTCACCGTCCATGGCTTTATTTTCGTGTTTGTGCAAGGATTTACGAAGGAGCGGAAGCACTAATCACATGACGTCATCAATACTTGTGCTTTCGAGTAACAAGAGTTACCTTCCTTGCATTGACATTGAGCGAGTTTTCGCGAGGAACAGGGTTGAGCTACGGTAGGGTCACTGCGCATGTCTGGTTTTTTTCTTCGCGGAAACGCTGTTGGGTTGTGTCCAGTCGCGTCCCTTGCAACAAGATGGCGACAAGCGCGTTACGGATTTACTGTTGTGGAGAGTTGATGGACGACGATGATGAACAAGCAGTACTGTTTTATTGTTGATGTGAATGTAATGCCAAAACATCGAACTATCGATTCGAACGTCAATGAAGAAGTGAGCGTGAAAATCGAGCGCAAAACAGCCGGGTAAAAGTTCAGGGCGCTAAAGTACATTTGAGCCGAAATCGCACCCAAACTCCTGTTGACCTCATTTCTTCCCAAAATAAACATCACTGCTAAAATAAAATGCATTAAAACCAAGACAGTATCCAACCCAGTATCCTTAATTTTTGAAAGGCTAAGTGATTTACAACAAATGTCTTCTCACAATCCGTAACTTTGTCAAAACATATTTGCAGAAGTTTCTCACCTCGCCTTGGCAGCCATCTTGGAACTGGAGAGACCCTACGCAGGAAGCAAGGTTGAAAGTTGGTTAACCGGTGACGTCACTCCAGTCGTACCGGACCGAGTTTTTGCGACCTCCGGTTCGACTCGAGTCACCTTAGTTGACGCCAAAACTCGCTCATTGTTGCATCGACCACAGGCGGAAGGTATCGTCCACTGGACTACTACTGTATCACAGAAAGACTACAAGGTATGTCACTCACCTTCGAGTCTTCTGTGTTCTTGGAGTCGCTTCCTGGGGGAAAATATTGTTCAAGACGGTTTGCCACTTCCTACAGTCTGTGTAAGGTCAAATAAATACAGTTGAATGATTGTTTGAACTATTATGTGCCTTTAGTTTTCAGCTTCCGTCCGCTGCAGGTTGTTTTTAACCATCATTTGGACGAATCTTCGTTTGCGAGCCGCTAATCCACTTGGGGACAAATCATGTATCCGCACCGAATATGCATACCAGCGCTCATTGGTTAATAACAGGATATTCGATGATTATTTTCCCGTGGGTAGCTTCCCTTTGCTGCACAATATTTACATATGTTTTAGACCAATGAGCGCTGGTATGCATATTCGGTGCGGATACATGATTTGTCCCCAAGTGGATTAGCGGCTCGCAAACGAAGATTCGTCCAAATGATGGTTAAAAACAACCTGCAGCGGACGGAAGCTGAAAACTAAAGGCACATAATAGTTCAAACAATCATTCAACTGTATTTATTTGACCTTACACAGACTGTAGGAAGAGGCAAACCGTCTTGAACAATATTTTTCCCCAGGAAGCGACTCCAAGAACACAGAAGGTGAGTGACATACCTTGTAGTCTTTCTGTGATAGTAGTAGTCCAGTGGACGATACCTTCCGCCTGTGCATCGACTTCGTCAAAAATCCGGCTTTTAACACAAAAATAAGGGTGCATGTAGCATGAATCAGGCATGACTTCTCACAGGCATGTCCAAAACTTCACTTTGAAGATAGATTTAGTTAGTCTGGATGGGGTTTTCGGAGGTTTGGGGGTTTTCGGAGAAAATAAGTACCCACCTGTTGTGGTTGAGAGGGATTCACTTGGTGAGAGTGGGACCGCGACCTTACACAGGGCTGAAGCGGGTTATTGACGTACATTTTTGAGTGGATATTTTTAATGTTGGCATGTGACCCAAGTGAGTGGTGCAAGTTAAAGTCAAGGTTGACAATTTTTAAGTGGCTGTTGTTTATTTGTACTACAGTGGAACCCTCCCTTTTGAGATTAAGAATCCTCTTTTCTCAGACTTTCTGTTCATACAGTAGCCTCTGTAAATTTACCCCTGTTTAATGATTCTTAATTGTAAAAAAAGGAAGAAATTGTGAGACTGAGAGCTATCAGTTCTTTTTTTGTAGACAGCTTGATGATATTGAGACAATTCAGTACGTACTGCATCATAGGGTACTGAACGAGTACATAGTGAAGTGAAGAAGTGCTGTCATAACTTATGAACCATAATTTATGCATGCATGCTTAATTTTGTTCATCAGTATATTCTGGACTGCTCAGACCAGAACCCAGCCATGCTTCTGAATTCTTCAACGTCTTCCAGCACCAGCAAAGTGTAAGTGACAGTTTGAATTTATTTGTTGTTGTATTATGTATGTGTGCAGTCTTGTTATAGTGTTTCAAACTTATGGTTCAAAATGTACAATGGAATTATAGCTGCCTACTTTTCTTGTAAAGTTTTGAAATATATGATTGCTTTGCAAGAGCAGTTATCATACCAAGTAGAAAAAATAGCTTGAAACTTGAAGCCTGAACTAGGAAATTTGGGATATGGGAGTGAGAATGAGATGGAATAGTGTGTCAAATCAAATCAAATCAAATCAAATCAAATAAGGCCAAACTAACGCTTCTGTTGAATTTTTTTGATATTCTGCAGCAAATGAACCGCATGTTTACAGTATGATTAAGGGTTTGACTTTTCAACATTAAGTTATACTGTAATTTTTGTGTATAACTAACTCAGATATGAGCGGTTGGTTTGTTACACGAGGCACAAAACTCTTGTTTTCTTCTTGCAGGAAATCCCTGGACCAGAAGCTGTTTGATTTGTACGTTGAAGAGTCAGCTAAACAAGAAGAGGATCAGGTTTGTTCTGCATGCATGCATAGGTCGGTAACCAAGGCTCTGAACTGGATGACGATAACTGCAGCATTCCTTGTGCAGCACGTCTGCCGGCTTTTACCGTTACAGTGGAACCTCTCTTTTAAGATCTTGCTTGTCTGCAAAGCCCCTCGGTCCCAGTCCTGTTCCCCCTGGCTAAAGAAACTTCATTGGCTCCCTGTAGAGCTGAGAATCCAATATAAGTGCTGCTGTATCTGCTACAAAATAATATCTGGCTCAGCCCCATCCTACCTGTCTGACCTGTTCACACTCTACACCCTCACGATCCCTCCGCTCCTCTGTAGACACTAGAATATTCCGTCTATCTTCTTTTAGTCGCAAACAGCACAGCCAGAGAGCCTTTTCTCCCACTCTGCTTCCGTTGCGTGGAACTCTCTCCCTTACTCTATCTGACACTGCCAAACATTTTGTTCCTTCAAATCAAACCTAAAAACACACTTCTTCACACAGTATTTTGATTAATTTTATTTCAATATTGTGCATTTTTGATCAGGTGTTTGAATGTTTGAATGTTTTGCCTGTGTTAATATGCCTGCAGCTTGTATTGATGTAGTGTTTCGTTGTTCACTTGTGTGCTGAATGCTGCTGCACATGCTTTTTTGCTTTGCTTTGTATGTATATGTATGTTTGTTTGTTTTTTCATAATTTTTTTTTCCATTGTAAAGCGATTAGAGAAGGTAAAGCGCTCTATAAATCTCCCATATAATTTATTTTTTTTCCTCAAATTTTCTGTTCAGGACCTCTGTAAAATTACCTCCATAAGACTCCCTCCTTAACACTTTCTACCCCACCTATGTTGACCAAGTTTTTGTTAGCAGAGACCAGCTGTGCTGCAGCAGGTCACTCAGAATTGTAGTAACTGTGTATCAACACGCTGGAATGCAGGCGTTAGATGGACGTTACAGGAAGTGACTGAAACTAACAGTCTGAGCGGATATATCCGTACCTGGTCAAATAGAGCCATATGTGTACACTACATTGGGGTGTGCACGTTAAAGATCCCACGATTGACAAAAGGGTCTTTCCTGGCAAAATTGTATAGGCATAGATAAAAATGTCCAGCAAAATACCCGTGTGACTTGGAATAATAGGCCGTGAAAAGTAGGATATGCGCCGAAATGGCTGCGATCTGCTGGCCGATGTAAATGCGTGATGTATTGTGTAAAAAAAAATTCCATCTCATACGGCATAAATAAATCCCTGCGCCTTGAATATGTGCGAGATATAAATTGCATAAAAAAATTTTTTTTAAAAAAAGGCGCACCCCCTTCTTTTTAACATTTTTTTTTTAATCCAGTCACCTGTTGGGCGCAGGGGGCCGATAGGGCGCACCAAAATTGAAAAAGTATACCGGTAACAAACGATCAAAGAATGAAAATCGAAAGATCGAATATGGCGGTCACAAGCTCCAAGCTTTGTCCTTTGTTTTCTTCATTTCCGAACCATGGATTCATTAATCCCAAGCTCCAATGCTGCTTTCCGATTTCCTTTTCCCTCAGCAAGTTTGATCGCTTTCAACTTGTATTCTGCATCGTAAGCAAGTCGCTTCGTCCTCGGCATGGTTGCTGTGTGACTGTGTGAGGGTGTGTCATGAAATCAAACTGCCGAGAAATGTGACGATCAGTGTGAGTTGTGTAAACAAGTGCTCACGGAATTTAAAAATACGACTACCGGTATTCGAGATAGAGTTCTTGTCACGTTTTGTTCCCCATGATTTTTTCCCAATTTTTTTTTTCCCCGTATTTCATACACGGATTAGGCGCTTCGTTATACAAGGCACAGGGGTCAAACTCGAGGAAAAAAGTCGTGCCTTATGACCCGGAAAATACGGTATGTATTGATCGATTCTGGTTAGAATTCCTTTTAGTTTTTATGATTGAACGCACACAAGCATGCACTATTTTGTAGTCTCGGCTGGCCGCCTAAATATGAAGTTTTGTCGGCCTCTGACATCACATGGCTCAAAGAAGGGAAATCAAGTGTTCAATCGATATATATATTTTGATATCTGTGTTACAGAAGCTGGAAAATGCCAGCCACCTGCTGGGCAAGCTACTGAAGCGTGAATGCCTCAACTGTCTGGTGCTCAGCCTGTATCCTGGCAACGAGGGCTACTCCCTCATGCTGCGTGCTCGCTCAGGCGTGGAGACAGAGACCATAAAGCTACCCTATGAAGTAATCCATTTTGACACAGTTTACCTTTTGTTTTTGATACTTAAAAAAAATTCTTGGTTTTGAAACAGGAAGTGACATATATAGAGGTTACAACACGAGTGGTTTTTTATATGGCTTGTATTTCAGTCAAGACCCAGCGGATGAGGCTCGTGAGTCCCTTTGATATTCCAGCTGGGTCTTGACTGAAATACAAGCCATATAAACAATCACGAGTGTTGTAAAGTTCTCAAAAGCGTGGTTACCCCTTGCACACCCGGTCTATAGGTACATGTGCATTTTGGAATGTCAAGGACGACAGAAAGTAGAGCCAGCTATGATGTATTTTGTGCACCCTTATTGTCAATATAACACTTACCTCGACAGTACTATTCTTGCACATTATCTATTATAGGCCGAAAAAATTGGACAAAACGCTGAGTGGGTACAATTATCTCCCATAACCATGCGCCACCGTGGATCCCAAGCACTGTCCGAGTGCTTCCCCCTTACAGGATGTAGGTGGCGCGTCCTCTTTCTTTTTTCGCGCGTGTCAGACCGGCTGTGTTTCTGCTACGCTCCCGGATTATTTTGGACTAAGAGGCTCCTTTTCTGTGTGGACTATCACCTGTTGGATTATTGTGTGTTATTCCACTTCTGGCTTGAGGCTACGTTGTGTTTCCTTCAACTTGTGCCTCCGTTTTTGTGTGGCGGACTCGGCGTGCCTCCCGTCCTACTTCGTGGTGACCGGTCGTCTGCTTCTCGTTTCGCCGCATTCACTTGAGTATTGACCTAAATTTTCTTTGAATTTTGTTAATTCTCGGTCTTTAAGGGTACGTACAGGGCGAGGTAGGATGTCTCGTCCTGTTTTGGGCTCTGGTTCTACGGAACCAGAGTCTGCCGGGGGCAACCCTTCTCCGGGCGCCCAGCGTCATGTTTTACGCACGGAGAAGGGGATCTTTCGGCGCTCCGACTCTCCCTCCCCAAACGCTTTGCGTTTGCGGCGAGGGAGGGCGGAGAAAGCCTGTTTGAGCAAGCTCAATGCGAGCTTGCTCAAACAGGCTGGGCTTGAGCCTGGGACTTCGGGCGGGGCTGCGCCGTCGAAGGTTCGGGGAAGGTCGAGGGGAAAGAAAAAGCTTCTTTCTCCTTCTCCTTCAGTGGAACAGGCTTCCCCCCCTTCGACGCCGTTGTCCGGCCCTCAGTCTCAGGCTTCAGCTCCTCCCGGTTTCAAGCCTGGGGGGAAGGTTTCCTTCTCCCCCCTGGCTCGAATCCGGGGGCAGGTCGATTCCCAACCCTCTTTGGGGGTTGGTGAATCCGATCTAGGGGCTACTGGAGAGACTCAGGTTTTGACAGCCAACGGCCATACCACGTTGAAAACACCGGTTCTCGTCCGACCACCGAAGTTAAGCAACGTCGGGCCCGGTTAGTACTTGGATGGGTGACCGCCTGGGAACACCGGGTGCAGTTGGCATTAAAATCTTTCTTTTTCCGGTGCCTCTCCTGTGCCCTCCTCGGTTTCCACCGCTGTGGAAGCCAGGAGGGACACGGGTCCTCCTCTGAACTCCCTCGCTGGGTCGTCTGCTGCTGTTTTGACAGTAGTTTCGGCCTCCTGGGGGGGGAGATCGGAGGAGATGACGGGGTCTCTGAATTCCCTCCCCGCTGGGGTTGGGATGCGAATTGACCCCGTTCAGGGCGGTCCTGTGGGGGCAGGGGTTTCAGGCTTCGTGCCTACGACCACTGCTACTACGGTTCCCTCTGACGTCCGTGTGACTGGTGGCTGTCCCTCTTGAAACGCTCCGGCCGACTAGTTACTGGACGTGGAGGTGTTCGACAGAACGTGGTACTTCTGTCGAATGGTCAGGGCGACGGGAACATTGTTTCTGTTGCTCAGACCGACACCTCCGACCGGACCGTCTTGACCCCACGCCATTCCTTAGCGTCTGGTGTTCGGGTGACGGATGGTCCGGACCAAGGGTCCGGAACGTTCCAGGCTTACGGGTCGGGATCGAACCGGACCCACGGGTCCCGACTGGACTTGACCTCCGGGTTTGGTCCGGACGGGACCCATGGTACGGGACCGTACCGGACCTTAGGGTCCGGTGCGGGACAGTACCTCTGGCCCTTGCCGGACCCCCCGGACCTACGGGTCCGGATGGTACGGTACGGGACCAGTGTTTCGGTCGGGACCGGACCACCCGACCACCTCGGTTGGTCTGGGTGGTCTGGCACCGAACCGGAACACACCGGACCTACGGGTCCGGAGGGTACGGTACCGGACCAGTGGTCCGGTCGGGACCGGACCACTCGACCACCTCTGTTGGTCCGGGTGGTCTGGCACCGAACCGGACCATGCCGGACCTACGGGTCCGGATGGTACGGTATGTCCACGTCCGGACCGAGCCACCCGAACACTTCTGTGGGTACGGATGGTTCGGTACCGAACGGGACCTCCGGATGGTACGGGACCGGACCGAATCTACGGGTTCGGATGGTCCGGTACCGGACCACCCGACCACCTCTGTTGGTCCGGATGGTCTGTCACCGAACCGGACCATACCGGACCACCGGACCTACGGGTCCGGATGGTACGGTAGGTCCACGTCCGGACCGAACACTTCAGTGGGTACGGATGGTTCGGTGCCGTACGGGACCTCCGGATGGTATGGGACCGGACCACAGGACCGGAACACCGGACCACCCTACCGGATCGGTCCGGACCACCCGACCACCTCTGTTGGTCCGGATGGTCTGGCACCGAACCGGACCTACGGGTCCGGATGGTACGGTATGTCCACGTCCGGACCGAGCCACCCGAACACTTCTGTGGGTACGGGTGGTTCGGTGCCGAACGGGACCTCCGGATGGTGCGGGACCGGACCGGACCTACGGGTCCGGATGGTCCGGTGCTGGACCGGTGGTCCGGTCCGGTCCGGACCACCCGACCACCTCTGTTGGTCCGGATGGTCTGGCACCGAACCGGACCATACCGGACTTACGGGTCCGGATGGTACGGTGTGTCCACGTCCGGACCGAGCCACCCGAACACTTCTGTGGGTACGGATGGTTCGGTACCGAACGGGACCTCCGGATGGTACGGGACCGGACCGGAACACCGGACCGGAACACCGGACCACCCTACCGGACCGGTCCGGACCACCCGACCACCTCTGTTGGTCCGGATGGTCTGGCACCGAACCGGACCTACGGGTCCGGATGGTACGGTACGTCCACGCCCGGACCGAACCACCCGAACACTTCTGTGCGTACGGATGGTTCGGTGCCGAACAGGACCTCCGGATGGTACCGGACCTACGGGTCCGGACCTACGGGTCCGGATGGTCCGGTGCGGGACCACCCGACCACCTCTGTTGGTCTGGATGGTCTGGCACCGAACCGGACCATACCGGACCACCGGACCTACGGGTCCGGATGGTACGGTATGTCCACGTCCGGACCTAACCACCCGAACACTTCTGTGGGTACGATGGTTCGGTGCTGAACGGGACCTCCGGATGGTACGGCACCGGACCGGACCACCCTACCGGACCGGATCGGCACCCCCGACCGGACCGGACCATTTCTTTTCTGATCAGACCCGATGGGTTCCTGTTCAGTCTATAAATGGCGGGGGTTCGTTGGCTGGGCTGACCCAACAGTCGCAGGGTTGTTGTTTTTCTCCCCCTTCGGCTGCTGGAGACGTTTCGTCTTTGGGGCAGGGGTCTTCGCGGCCTCTTGCTTCTGTGGGCGTTTCTTCACAGCCTGCTTCATCGCTTTCGGCTCTTCCCCCTCAAGCTCCCTACACTCCTGCTTTTGAGGAGTTGTCGGGAAGTGAAGAGGAGAGTGAGTCGGAGGACGATAGGGAGGAGGATCAGGGTCGCCCTGAGGTTAACACTGAAACTCTACCCTTGCCGGTTTCTGATGGAACTTCCGAAGCTATGCTTCGTACTTTCCAACAGTACATGACAGACATCACGCGGCGTCTTGACGTCACGGATGCCTCTCTTAAGCGTCTGTCGTCTAGTGTTGACACACAGGACCTGGACCCGGGGTCTGAGGACGAGAGGCAGGAGGCTCGTCCTCGCACAGCTAGAAGGACGTTTGAACAGTTTCAGGACGTCCTTCCCTGAGACGCCCTCTCGTCCTTTGAGTCCGCTTCGGCCCGGGCGCGGGAGGCTCACGCCGCGTCTGCCGGCGGCTCGTTTTATGAACGATCCGGCCGCCGGCAATTCGCGTTCCACCCTAGTCTAAGTGCCACGGTGGAAGCGGCAGCACATCGCCTGAGGAGTACAGATTCACGTGCAAACGCGACCTATGTTCCTCGGGAGGACGCGGGTTCAGTGCCATGCTTTCCTTCGGGAGGCGCACCTCCACTGTTTCCTCGTGTCCAATCTGTTTCGTCCCTCCCTTTTCCCTTTGACTCTCGAACTCTCCCTTTCCAGACTTCGAGTGTTTAGGGTGGGGCTGACGGTGATGTGTTCGTTGGGGAGGTGCCTTCGGTCAAGAAGGTGGAACTGAGCTCTGCTTCGTTCCACAATCTTGAGGCCACCGTTTCTTCCACAGTCGAGGCCCAATCACAGGCCTTGACATGGATGAGCACGCTGTCCACACTGTTGGACCCTCCCAATCGGGCAGAGTCCGATTCCACTCGGGTCCTTGACACGGTTCGAGTGGATCGGGCTTTGCATGCCGTGCGATCGTGCGTGACGTCTGCGGCAGAATTGGCCATTGGAACACTGGTCCACTTTATTGGCCCTGTTCCGTGATCATTTTCTGCCTACTTCTATAGTGCCTCCGGATATGAGGAAGAGTCTGAGGAACACGTTTCCTCAGCCTTCTTCCCTCTTTCATCCGGACACTGTTCGTTCTGTGGTGGAGTCCACACGCCAGAGGAACACTGATTCTCTGATGGTTGGCCTCGCTGCTTCGGCGACGGCGGCGGGGAGTAAGAGAAGTGCTACAGTCACCTCCAGCTCCCAGCCTCAGAAGAAGAAGAAGAAGCCAGTTTCACTGCCTCCTTCTTCCTCCTCTTAGGCGCCTGTTGCGTTCCCAAGCAAGACGAAGGGTGCTCAGACAGGTAAGGGGAAGCAGCACCACCAGGGGGGGTGGTCGCAAGCCTGCGCCTGCCCGCCAGCAGAATTTTCAGTGAGTCCCGGCCCTACGTTGACGCCCCCTCAAGTTGCCCCTCTTTCGTCCGGCGGTTCCCTTTTTTTCGGGCCCGCGGCATGTGGGGCAGACTGGTCTCCAACCAGTTTTTCTTGAGGGTGGTGTGGTCGGGGTTTTCTCTACCGCTGTCGTCACAACCTCCATTGTCCGCTCTACCTTGGACGTTCCCCCCTCCTCGAGAGCCTGCCAGATGGCAGGCTCTTCAGGACGAGGTGAACTCGTTGGTCGAGAAGAAGGCGGTCTACCCCCTTTCTCAGCCTTCTCTGGGGTTCTGCTCCCGCCTGTTCACCGTCCCCAAAAAGGACGGCCGGTTCAGGCCGGTGTTGGACCTCTCCACCTTGAACTTGTACCTTCACAGGTGCAAGTTCAAGATGGAAACCCCTTCGTCGGTCCGGTTGGCCATCCGGCCAAACGATTGGGCCATGTCTGGGACCTCCAGGATGCTTACTTCCACATCCTGGTGGCCCCGGGGTACCGACATCTGCTCCGGTTCGTTTGGGAGGGCACGGTGTTCGAGTTTCGGGCCCTCCCATTCGGCCTGTCCTTGGCCCCTCTGATTTTCAACGGGGACAACAACACCACATGCTTAGCTTACCTTCGCCACCAGGGGGGCACCAATTCTCGGTCCCTCTCCCTGTTGGCGGAGGAGATTCTGCTCTGGTGCCAGACCAATCAGGTCCGGATGTCAGTCCAGTTCGTTCCGGGGAAACTGAACGCCCTGGCCGACATTCTCAGTCGGGGCGATCAGGTTCTCTCCACAGAATGGACCATCGCTCACAACGTTCTACAGCGTCTGTGGGCAAGGTGGGACCGTCCTCTGATCGATCTGTTCGTAACTCGATTCAGCGCTCGGCTTCCCAGGTACGTCAGCCCCTTTCGAGACATGAATGCGTTCCACTTGGACGCATTCACTCTCTTGTGGAGGCTCCTCGATGCTTACGCCTATCCCCCGACATCTCTGATTCCGAGGGTGCTGGCAAAATATCTGCAGGAACGACCAAGACTGATTTTGGTCGCGCCTTACTGGCCAACAGCTCCGTGGTTTCCAGATCTTCGCGGTCTCACCCACGTAGACCCTCTACCTCTGGATCTGGACGGGGGAGGTCTGCTCCAGCCTCGATCATGCCTCCCTCATCCACGTCCAGAGAGTCTGTGCTTGACCGCATGGCTCTTGTGCGCTCCAAACTGCTTGCACTAGGATTGCACAAGAGTTCAGTAGAGTTTTCCTTGAACGCTAAGAGGCGATCAACTAATCAGCTCTACGACTTACGCTGGAGAGCTTGGGCCACCTTCGCCTTGTCCAAGGGGATAAAGCCGCTTTATCCCTCAACACAGGACTTGGCCAACTTCCTGGTGGAAGTGTATCAAAAGAAGAGTCTTTCTTCTAAGACTCTTCTTGGATACAGATCTGCCATCGCTTCCACGATTGCGGCCGCTACTGGTCGCAGAACTGAACACTTGATCAGGTCCTCCCTCATCGCTAATGTCCTTTCGGGTATTAGCAATGCAGCGGTGTCTAAACCTCGGGTTTCATTTCCCAAGGGGGATGTCTTTCTGGTCCTCAAACTCCTGCGTAGCAATGAGTTTGAACCCCTGGCAGGCATCAGTATCAAGTTGCTGATTTTTAAGACTAATTGTTCCTCATCGCTTTAGCCACTTGCCGTAGACTCAGTGGTAGTCAAGCTTTGAGTGGCCTGGACTTTGACATTGAGTTCACCACACAGCAGTGGTTGCTAGCATGGTCACGTCAGTCTAAGGTATGTTTCTTGGGTATATTTTCTTTTACGGTAGTACTGTTCGAAAATTGCCTGGGTATCTTAATCCTTGGATTTAAGTGATTTTGATTAAGGAGTTTAATACTCTACATATCACCCTCACACCACTCTGGTATTCTGTGCAAGAATAGTACTGTCGAGGTAAGTGTTATATTGACTGTAAGGCTTCTTTTTAAGCCTACTGTCTATATGATACTTACCGAGACAGTACTATTAGAGTTTCCCTCCCGCCTCCCCTCTTGATATGTTATGGGCTTTTTGAGGGTCTGCAGCTCATAAAGAAAGAGGACGCGCCACCTACATCCTGTAAGGGGGAAGCACTCGGACAGTGCTTGGGATCCACGGTGGCGCATGGTTATGGGAGATAATTGTACCCACTCAGCGTTTTGTCCAATTTTTTCGGCCTATAATAGATAATGTGCAAGAATAGTACTGTCTCGGTAAGTATCATATAGACAGTAGGCTTAAAAAGAAGCCTTACATATCCTCTATTTTATGTGTTATAAGAGTGCAATAGTTACATCATAGATGTAACAAGAGAACAATGGAAATACAAGAAATATACCTAGAGTACATTTACGGAGACAAAGAAGGGAGGTCATGGGATATAGTGAGGCCTAAAAAAAAATAGGTGTGGTTACGGTAACCCGACCTACCCTATTTTTAGGGGCCGACCCTATAACTTTTTATTACATTTGTCCAAAAAAAACAACACACAAGAAAACGAGTGCAGAAAACGCAATGAAAGCGAAAGCGCCCGAGTCGCACACTTATTTCCCTGTCAAGTAGGTTTAATTTGTACACATTAGAAAAAAAAGTTTAAAAAAAAAAGTGATTGCCTACCTTCCTACCCTATTTTTTTTTGGCTATGTTACCGTAACCACACCTATTATTTTTTTTGGCCTGATATATATATACAAAAGGTTTGAGGTGCAATGGATTCCAAAGTAATGTCTGTCTCGTAATAGACTAATACTGGCTGATTTTTTTCATCCATTGATTAAGCTTTTGCTCAGCCTGGCTATTTCTTGTTTTGTGTTACTTGAAGATACTTGAGATGAAACAAAGTAAACAATAAATGCATGATGTTCACATTCTGTTGATTTTTTCCACAGGAATCCGAAGTGCTGGACTTTATTGATGCAGCAGAGGTATGTTTAAATTTTGCTCCTAGGTTAGTATTGGATGTTTAAACTTAAAAGTGGCATTTTTACTTACATGCAGCCGTGATGTGAACTCGCTACCTCCTGATTAGGAGGCTGATGTTTTATCCACTACGCCACTGCGCCCGTCTGTTGTACAATAACGAATGTGATAGGTTATTCTGCCTGGTATTGTTTGTATCATTATACAGTGGAGTCCGGGTACAACGAATCTCAAGGGAGATACATTTTAGTTCGTTATATCAGTAATTCGCTGTAGAGTTTTCAACCCTAAATGGCCTTAAGACAAGTTTTTCCACTCACCTTCAAATGATCCTCCCATCGATCTTTCCTTGGAGAGTACAATCTCTGCATGTTTTCAACAGCTTCATATATAATCCATAGAGGCATAGTTCAAATGTTCACTTTACTGTCACAATTTTAGAAGTAAAATTTAAAAAGTCGTGTAAAAGCATGTACATGTACATTCTGATCAATCTCCGATTTCCTGGTGTCCACCAGTTCTGGTGCATGTACTACGTGACCCTGGCCAAGTTTCCTCTCAAGACATCAAAGAGACCGCCCCATAGGTTAACCTCCCCATAGGTTAAACTCGGTCACTGACCCGGATGCAGGAAGTGTTTCCTCTCTCATATGAAAGGGGAACCACCTCTCAGTTGTAGCCTTGTGACTTTTTAGAGCACAGTCATAGCTTAGCAGCTGATTGGAATAGTGAAAACACAGCGGCGGTGGCTGTTCCGTGCACCTCCCGCTGTTTGTTCAGAGTTCGCTCATCACGCGATGTGCACTTGTGTTTGTGTATTTTTGTCTTTGGAGACAATTATTGACATAAGTACGTTGTAGCTTTGTGACTTTTAGTGACAAAACGGCTCTGGGGTGATGAAAACGTGTTTGTTATAAGAGGGGTTCGTTATGCAAATGAGTTCAAAAGGTTCGTTGTAGCCGGAAAGTAACAAGTAAGAAATAGAAGGCTGTCTGCCGGGAAATCAATGGCAGTTCGTTAAAAGCGGGATTTCGTTATACTCAGGTTCGTTATAGCTGGACTCACTGTACATTGACAGTCAACTTGTGTGGTAATGACTGTTACATTGTACACAGACACAATCACTGTTCTAGTTGTGTTTATTCATCTGTGTAAAGTCTTGCCTGTATTTGGTCCATCAATATGTTGATAAATTATGTAAACATTTTGTGATAGTTCCACTACTTCAGAAGAAACAATTTTGTTCTGACACTGGAGTTAAACATTATTTTTTGTTATCATCATATGTAATTTAATTTTGTATTTTTCAGCTGCCTCCATTTCTTTTGGATCTTCTGGAAAAGGCACAGGTGAGATCTGCCAAAAATAAGAATTAGAAATGGACTCTGTATGCGCGCGTGCGTGCGTGTGTGCGTGAGAGAGAGAGACAGAGACAGAGACAGAGACAGAGAGAGAGAGAGAGACAGAGAGAGAGAGACAGAGAGAGAGAGAGAGAGAGAGAGAGAGAGAGAGAGAGAGAGAGAGAGAGAGACAGACAGACAGAGAGACAGACAGACAGACAGACAGACAGAGACAGAAAGACAGAGAGAGAGAGAGAGAGAGAACTCAGAACTCAGAACTTTATTACATAAGGATAAAGGTTTTAGGCTTAGCCTAATCTTCCAACCTGTCCTTGGAACATATACAGAGAATAATTGTAAACGAAAGCAAAGACTGCGCACATACACACACACACACATCCACACCCACGTATACACACACACATGCACACATAAACTCACACACACACACACACACACACACACACACACACACATGTACACACACACATGCACACACACACATGCACACACACATGCACACACACATGCACACACACACATATACACACACACATGCTCGCGCGCGCGAGCGTGCGCTCGCATATCTACACACAAGCACATGCTATCATTTCATACCTAAAAGGAACAGTATCTAATCAAAGTATTAAACTAGTAAAACATCAAAATAATGGTCAAGTATAAACATAAAAACAAAACACTTAAGAGCATTGCATACATTATCCGAGTACACAATGGAAACTAGACATCAGGGGCAGTTTATAGTGTGCTCAAATGTGAGTGCAACTGCCTTTTAAAGGCCTTTAATGATGCGGATCGTTTGATTTCTATTGGCAAAGAGAGAGAGAGAGAGAGAGAGAGAGAGAGAGAGAGAGAGAGAGAGAGAGAGAGAGAGAGAGAGAGAGAGAGAGAGTATGTTCTACAGTTGAATATGTTCTACAGTTGCTATGTGATTCTTCAGCTAACATGTTGGTTTATTTTTATTTTAAAGAGTGTTTCTTTAGCATGGTTTACTTTTATGATAAGAATACAAGTGATTACATTCAAGTTGATAATATTGCTGTTGCAGGTGAACGTGTTCTATAGTGGCTGTGTGATCGTGGAGGTGAGAGACTACCGTCGCTGTGCGCCCAGCTGTTACGACACGCATTTCGTTCTGCTCCGGCCGTCAGCACAGGTAAGAGATGTGAAGGATATTAAGATGGGAAAAACCAGGTGTGTGAGTGGTATAAGTAAGGGGGATTTCACCCCTCATTGAGGACGCCATCTTGAGGACGAAATCTTGGAACGTCTTGTTCGTCTTGAGGACATGTCTTGTAGGCGATCTGTTTATGCTTTTCTTTTCTTTTGGGATGTACCGTAAACTACCTTGTAAGCGCCCACCCCCCTTGTGCACCAATTTAGCTCAAAAGTGGGGGTGGGCATTTACTAAATTCTGTAGAGACTGCAGTGGCGAAAGTATTAACTTAATAACAGTATGACTGCAATGCAGCGTCTAGTCATTAATCACTCGAATGATATCTCTGTATGTTGTGAATAGGGTTTAGAATCATCTACAAACTTGTTTTTGACACCTGTCGAATAAATGTGGGGCGAGCGATTACAAGGCATTATAAACCCTATGCACAGCTCGTGACCCAAAGTAGGGGGTGGGCGTTTGCTTGATACTGGGCGCTTACAAGGTAGTTTACGGTAGTTGTCAGAGCTCTTTCTTTCTTTTTAATGTACAATGGTAAGAAAAGACCTATGAAGAAGGTTTGCTCCAAGCCACACACGAAAAAAATAAAAAAAATAACAAAATAAAAAAAAAAATAAAAAAAGTAAAAAAAAAAATAATTGTAGTAGCAAACCTGCATGCAACTGAGGTTAAAAAAAATAAAAAAATAAAAAATGTACAATGGAACCTGTCTGTAAGGGCCAGCCAAGAGACCAACCAAAGTTAGTTGTTATAGACAGCTGGGCCGAGGGGCACAAGAAAGTGACCACCCCAACAGGAGCCAGCCACGGGGTTGGATTGGTTGAAACTGAGATGTGTGTGATTTCAACCAATCTGGCTCCGCGGCTGGCTCCCGTTTGGGTTTTAACTTTGTCATGCACTTCAGCCCTAGCCTCTATGGAAGAATGCATTATGGAGAAAAATACTCGCCTTGTGGTGGTTATTGTGGGCAGGTAGGTTATTCAGCGGTGGTCGCTAGGGCAAGTTTGGCTTTATTTGGAGACCCTATTCTTCGTGAAGACTACTCTGTGTTTGTACAGTCTATGTGTGTTCCTGTGTGCATTGTCATGCATGCAATCACATTAGTATGTTTGTGTGCACTTATATATATCCTAGTTGAATACGTGTGGCAGTATCCAAATTAAACCAAGTGATAGCTTCGTTATCACTCTAGATGAATCTCTAATGACCACTCTTCTTTGAGTGTGTGACATCACTTCTACAGGGAAATATCTGCCATTCGTTTTTGTCTGAATGGGAGTCTTTGAAGACGGCTTGGATAGATCGCACCTATTGTTTAAGGCAGTCTTTAAATGAGCCCAAAGTCGACTTCGCAAAGACTTCGTGAAGCCCTTTTATCGAAAACTCAGTGCTAAAGCTTAGTGCGGCCAGCTTCACCAAGTATACTTCGCATTGTCGATTCACCAAGTTAAGGCCAAAAAAAATAATAGGTGTGGTTACGGTAACATAGCCCAAAAAAATAGGGTAGGAAGGTAGGCAATCACTTTTTTTTTTTAAACTTTTTTTTCTAATGTGTACAAATTAAACCTACTTGACAGGGAAATAAGTGTGCAACTCGGGCGCTTTCGCTTTCATTGCGTTTTCTGCACTCGATTTCTTGTGTTTTTTTGGTTTTTTTGACAAATGTAATAAAAAGTTATAGGGTCGGCCCCTAAAAATAGGGTAGGTCGGGTTACCGTAACCACACCTATTTTTTTTTTTAGGCCTAAGGACAGGCTTTATGCTTGTACTCATTACTGAAAAAAAGCCTTTTTTTTTTTTTTTTTTTTTTTTTTTTTTTAATCATAACATAAATTTATTCCTAATGTTCAGCTCAGTTTCCAATAATACACCCAAATCTAACTTTTTCCCATATCTAAATTTTCTGAAAAAAAGCCTTGGTGATACACTTTTCATATGCAGCAGTTGATATTTATGACATGGAAATAGTTGTTCTATCTTTCCAGTCCTTACTGTGTGATGTGAACTCGCTGGCAGCAGAGTTTGGCCAGGGGTCATGGTCACAGGATGACCTTCACCAGCTTGAAGGTGAACTGTTGCTAGGCACCTCCGAGCCCCTCTGCCTTGACCCCTCTCCAGCCGTTACCATGGTAGCCACAGAGATGACCAGACGACAGAAAATGTTCAACGAGCCTTCAATTAAAAGGTGGGGTCTTGTGATCAAAGTTAACAAAACAGGGATGGCCAAATCTCAAAATGTAAATTAAATTTCAAGAAAGTCACTTGCCCGCAGGAAATTTTGCTGTCCCGATACATACCACAGTTGCTGCATCTGCAGTGTTTATAACGCTTTGAATCTAGATAGCACAACCAGAAGTATTGCATTTATCCAGATATTATCACTGGCCAGCCTGGTGAGTTGCCAGGCGGATTTTTTACTTGCCCCTGGTAATCGGGCGGATGATTTGGCCATCCCTGCAAAATCTGACATCATTTTCTGTGGCAAATATGTAACATAAGAAACAAATAAAGCAAACAACGTTGACAAAAAAACTTTAATATTCTTTAAGTTAAAGAGGTATTGTTCCTTTTGACTTCTGTCTGCCCCCTTCCCCTCTCTCTCTCTCTGTATTGCTCTCTCCCTCTTGCTCTCTCTCTCTCTCTCCCTCTCTCTCTCTCTCTCTCTTGCTCTCTCTCTCTCTCTGTATTGCTCTCTCCCTCTTGCTCTCTCTCTCTCTCTCTCTCTCTCTCTCTCTTGCTCTCTCTCTCTCTCTCTCTCTCTCGCTCGCATGCTCCCCCCCTCTTGCTCTCTCCCTCTTGCTCTCTCTCTCTCTCTCTCTCTCTCTCTCTCTCTCTCTCTCTCTGTGTATTGCTCTCTCCCTCTTGCTCTCACTTTCTCTCTCTCCTCAGCTCTCCCTGTCTTTACCTTTATTTTGTTTCATAGATGTTGATGTTGTTTCTGTTGTGAAGTCAATAGACTGCAAGGATCTGACCATTGCTTCGTGCATTTTAGACTCACCTGAGTAATCAGTGAGTCTAAGTAAATAGTAATGGGACATGATGAAGGCGAGTCGTGTGAGCAATTGCTTTTCTTGTTTTGTCCTTGCAGGTCGATGAAGAGGTACAGCCAGGTGGCGCTGAATCGCAAGAGGAAGCTGGCGCAGGGCCCCGCTCCCAAAGAATTACGACTGCTCGACTTTTTGCACAAAAAGCGCGACAAGACGAAAACTCCTGCCAAAACCATGAAGGTTTGCATATTTCTTCTTCCTCTTCTTTTCTTACACTTCTCTGATGATATAAATTCTCAGAATTCTCCCAAAGAATTACGTCTGCTGGATGTATCTTTTCACCTCTGCTTTCATTTTAAATCTTTTTGCACAGCCACCTCTAGTATAGAACTAAACAGTGCATAGCATTCCCATTATAGTTAGTTGTTCTTCTCGATCACAGGATAAGGTCGATCTGAAGCTTGGAACATGCTCTGGATGGTGTGAAAAGCTTGTCCGAGGTAAAGGGGCTCTTTCTTACTGTACCAGACCCCTGAAAATCCTAACAGAGTTATTTCCGGTAAAAAGTCTATTGTTGAACCCCCCCCCCCCCCCCCCCCCCCTCTCTCAAATCTTGTGTATTTGTATTTTCAGATTTTTTTTTTTTCTGTTTCAGAGTGTTGACACATGGAGAGAGCGAAGTGTGAACCTTGCTGCTCCACAAGATTTTGAGGTATGAGTTTTGTCTGTGGGTTGTTGGCGTGGTGATGATATGATTGGTAATGTGTAAGAGCACGGATCTTCACTGTCTTTTGTCTGTGTTTCTTTGTCTGTCTGCCTATCTGCCTGCCTGTTTCTGTGCCTGTTTCTCTCTCTCTCTCTCTCTCTCTCTCTCTCTCTCTCTCTCTCTCTCTCTCTCTCTCTCTCTCTCTGTCTCTCTCTGTCTCTCTGTCTCTCTCTGGGGCGGGGATATAGCTCAGTTGGTAGCGCGCTGGATTTGTATTCAGTTGGCCGCTGTCAGCGTGAGTTCGATCCCAGGTTCGGCGGAAATTTATTTCACAGAGTCAACTTTGTGTGCAGACTCTCTTCGGTGTCCGAACCTCCCCCCGTGTACACTACATTGGGTGTGCACGTTAAAGATCCCACGATTGACAAAAGGGTCTTTCCTGGCAAAATTGCTTAGGCACAGTTAATAATTGTCTACCTATACCCGTGTGACTTGGAATAATAGGCCGTGAAAGGTAAATATGCGCCGAAATGGCTGCAATCTACTGGCCGTATAAAATTTCATCTCACACGGCATCACTGCAGAGCGCCTAGAACTGTACCCACGGAATATGCGCGATATAAGACTCATTGATTGATTCTTTCTCTCTCTCTCTCTCTCTCTCTCTCTCTCTCTCTCTCTCTCTCTCTCTCTCTCTCTCTCTCTCTCTCTCTCTCTCTCTCTCTCTCTCTCATATATAAATATATATTTCTCACCCTAATATAATTAAGTTACGAATTCATGAAACATCATTCAAGGAATATTACATGCTGTTTCTTTTACAAAACTTATAAGAAATATTATCAAGGAGCTAGCAAAATATAACTGTACTCTCTGATTATATTGAAAAACATGATTATATAATGAATGAAGGACATATATATTTTTTTTTTATATACAAACAAATATTTCTCTGTTATATATAATTTTCAAGCATTGCTAAAGAATCACAATGCATCTTAAAATGTCTTATTGGTTGCTTGACATGTTAATTATGGTAAATATGTCATTTGTACTATAGTTAAACTTATCTTCTATTTCTTCTCTTGTTTTTTACCCCTCAATGGGCGAGGGCCGGATGAAAAGAAGCATGTATACATTGTCATTGCTTATTCTGTTACTCTCGTAAAATAAATTTCAATTCAATTCAATTCAATTCAATTCAATTCAGTTCAATTCAATTCAATTCAATTCAATTCAATTCAATTCAATTCAATTCTCTCTCTCTCTCTCTCTCTCTCTCTCTCTCTCTCTCTCTCTCTCTCTCTCTCTCTCTCTCTCTCTCTCTCTCTCTCTCTCTCTCTCTCTCTCTCTCTTTCTCTCTCTCTCTTTTGTCGAGATTTGGAGACAGAGACATCCTTATTTCGAGTGGAATTTTGTGACCATTGATCGATTGAAATGACACAGAAGTCATACAATATTACCCAGGAAGCAGAACTTACGGATAATGACAGTCAACTGCCGTAGCATCGAAAAGAAGAAGGCAGAATTTGCTGCTGTCGTGAACTACACTAAGCCGGACGTTATCTGTGGAACGGAATCATGGTTGAAGTCAGACGTGCAGCAGAGTGAAGTCTTCCCTGAGGGATACGTCAGCTACAGGAAAGATCGCAGTACACTAGCTGGTGGTGTTTTTATATTAGTGCACAAGAGCCTGGTATCGTCACTCCAACCTGAACTTGATGCAGACTGTGAACTGATCTGGACCCGTATTCACCTACAACGAAACAAAGACCTATCAGTAGGGTGTTTTTACATGCCTCACCGCAACCAACGCGACCTCGATGAACTGGATGTATCCTTGTGCAAGATCACAGCTGACAACCGCCAAGAACACGTACTACTTGTGGGCGATTTCAATTGTCCCAACGTGAACTGGAGCAGTGGCGCTGTAGAGGCAGGAGCTCCAGAGAGGTCAGTGCAGCAATTCCTGGTTGACACCACCACAACCAACTTTCTCACTCAGATTCATGACCAACCAACGCGTGAAGACAACATCCTCGACCTGGTCTTCACCTCAAACCCATCACTCTGCAAAAGTTCCAGGTCAATACCAGGCATATCAGACCATAGCATCGTCATCACCGATGTGGATATCCACCCCCATCGCATCAAGGAAAAACCAAGGAAACAACTCATCTACTCAAAAGCCAGATGGAGTAACATCACGACTGAACTAGACCACCTAGCAGAAGAGATCAACACCATGAAAGAACAGGGTGAATCTGTAGAGGCCATGTGGACCCGCTTCAAATCGTCACTCATGGCTGCCGTCGAGCGTTTCATACCATCCACACTCCGGCGAAGTAACTACAGCCTACCGTGGATCAACCGCAAGATGAAGAAAATCCTGCAACGCAAGAAGAGGCTCTACAAACAAGCTAAGAAAACTGGCAACTGGACGAACTACAGATTCGCCCAGAAAGAATGTCGACGCCAGATGCGGCAGGCGGAGTGGAACCACATCAACTCCACCATCGAGGAGAGCCTGAAGACAAACGACACCAAACCCTTCTGGCGATACGTCAAGTCACGCAGACAGGACAACGCTGGAGTCTCGCCACTCTACAAAGAAGGCTCCTTACACAGCGACAGCACCTCCAAAGCCAAGATACTGCTACAACAGTTCCAGTCCATCTTCACGAAGCGTGATGACTCTCCTCCACCAGAGTTGAAAGGCACCCCAGTCCCCCCACTTGAGAAGATTACCATCACTACCGAAGGTGTTGCAAAACTCCTGAGGAACCTCAAGCTCAACATAGCATTGGGACCAGACGGCATACCAAACCGCATCTTGAAGACGTGCGCTGACTCCATTGCCCCATCCCTGATGGCGATATTCACCACCTCCATCGAGTCAGGCGAGCTCCCGAAAGACTGGCTATCAGCGAACATATCCTCTGTCTACATGAAGGGAGATAGGAACAAAGCTGAGAACTACCGCCCAGTATCCCTGACCTCGGTCGCCTGTAAGCTCCTTGAGCACATCATCTGCCACCATCTTCACAAGCACTTCGAACAACATGGAGTGCTATCCAGCCGCAACCATGGGTTCAGGACCGGCCACTCATGTGAAACCCAGCTGCTCACCACCATGCAGGACATTCTGTCATCCCATGATGCTGGCCACCAAACTGACGTCGCCATCCTTGATTTCAGCAAGGCCTTCGACACTGTCCCGCACAAGAAACTACTCCACAAGCTGGCCCACTACGGTGTGCGGGTAAGTGTCCACAACTGGCTGACCAGTTTCCTGACCAAGCGGAAGATGAGGGTTGTACTGGAGGGCGAGGCATCTGAAGAGGTAGAGGTCGAGTCCGGCGTCCCGCAAGGCACAGTGCTGGGTCCGTTGTTGTTCCTGTGCCATATCAACGACCTCCCAGACTCAGTCCAGTCGTCTGTCAGACTTTTTGCGGATGACTGTCTCCTCTACCGCCAGATCCGCACCTTTCAGGACCACCTTACGCTACAGGCAGACCTAAAGAGCTTGGAAGAGTGGGCCAACCAGTGGGGGATGAGGTTCAACGCTAAGAAGTGCTACGTCCTCTCCACCAGATCCACATCCCACTACTTCTACAGCCTCGGAGACACCATCCTCCAACAGGTCGAACAGAACCCGTACCTCGGCATACAGATCTCAGCCGACCTGAAGTGGGGCCCCCACATCACCAGTCTCTGCAAGAGGGCAGGATCTACCCTGGGCTTCTTACGCCGGAACCTCCGGAACTGCCCACGTGAGTGCCGTCGCCTTGCCTACATCACTCTTGTCAGGTCCACCCTTGAGTACGGGGCGGTGGTCTGGGACCCCTACTACAAACAAGACGTTGAGAGACTCGAACGCATCCAACGCCTAGCCGCTAGGTTCATCATGAAAGACTACGTGTCCAAGGACCCAGGCTGCGTCACCAAGATGCTAGAGTACCTCCAACTTCCTACACTCCAGGAACGCCGTCAGCAACTTCGCCTGACGATGCTGTTCAAAATCATCAATGGACTTGTACCTGCCTTACCCCCTGACTCCTTCCTCACCCCGGTGAGCGTATCTCGGCGCCGAGTCAAGCCTAAAGCCTACGAGGGGTATGAGAGCCAAAACATCCTCCAGAGACAGGCAACCAACAACAGCCGCTGTTTCAAAGCTCCTACCTCAAAGACTGATCAATACAGGAACTCGTTCTTTATAAAGACAGTGATCGAGTGGAACAACTTGAGCGAAGCCACCGTCACCTTGACCACGCCCAGCGCCTTCTCATCGGCGTTAGGGGGGCAGAAACCAGTGTGAGAGCCTCAGTAGTTTTTATCCAGTTTTTAACATTGTAACATAGCATTTTTTAACTGTGCTTGAAAAGCCTACATTCTAGGGCAAACGGACTAAAACCGCAAGTACAGCAGCAAGAAGACCAGCTGGAGTTGTACACTATATCCACCTTGTGTACAGTGAACTTTTAAGACTCTTTTAGATGCGCACACCCAAAAAACGTCACGTTGATAGTCGTCGTCGGCTTCTGTGGCGCACCCGCCAACCACCAACCCAGGCGGGTTATCCAGATCCAGATCCAGAATATTCAACGTTAAAAATCAAACTGGGGTGACAAGTACTCTGCTCATAGATTCATTTTCTACACACACAGTTTATTCTGTTGAATATTCTCAGTTGTGTAAAATAACCCACGCACTCTCTTGTTTGCAGATGCCCGAACATCTCTTTAAAGTTCCAGAACGCCCTCATTCACCAAATGAAAACTTGGTAAGTGACTTCTGAAACCTATTCCACTGGAAAAGTAATGGCTGTTTTTTTTTTAGCATGCCTCCTCAGTTTAATAAAGAGTATTGATTCCACTTGTTATGCTGTACTCAGTATTTTGGTTTAATCTGACTTTTAACTGTTCTCGCTGACACATGCCTCTTAACCTTTTTCTCCAGTCAGATTCAACGTTTTGCCATCGGATTATTCAGACCCCTCAGATGATTCATTATTGCCTCAAATTTGACACACGTTTCACTTCCCCCCAAATATATTTACACCCCCGGTATAGGGGTGTGTATAGGTTTCACTCGATGTGTTTGTTTGTTTGTTTGTTTGTTTGTGTTCGCATATAGATCTCAAGAATGAACGGACCGATCGTCACCAAACTTGGTGAACAGGTTCTATACATTCCTGAGACGGTCCTTACAAAAATTGGGACCAGTCAAACACACGGTTACGGAGTTATTGGTGGATTAAGATTAAGAGTGACATATTAATGGTCAAAGGGAAATAACCTTCTCAGTTGGTGGCAGTGAGAATGGTTATTTCCCTTTGACCAACGGGGGTGTTTTTCCTACCTCGACGTACCCTTTCGCAATGGACCCTGTGTTTACGCGAATAAACATTCTGACTTCTGACTTCTGACTTCTGACTTCTGACTTCAGACTTCTGACTTCTGACTTCTGACTTCTGACTTCTGACTTCAGACTTCTGACTTCTGACTTCAGACTTCAGACTTCAGACTTCAGACTTCAGACTTCAGACTTCAGACTTCAGACTTCTGATTTCTGACTTCTGACTTCTGACTTCTGATTTATGACTTCTGACTTCTGACTTCTGACTTCAGACTTCAGACTTCAGACTTCTGACTAATGACTTCAGACTTCAGACTTCAGACTTCTGACTTCTGACTTCTGATTTCTGACTTCTGACTTCTGACTGTCTCTCTGTTTCTCTGTCTCTCTGTCTCTCTGTCTCTCTGTGTCTGTCTCTGTCTCTGTATCTCTGTCTCTTTCTCTGTCTCTGTCTGTCTCTCTCTCTCTCTCGGGGTGAGCTGTTTTCAGATTTCTGGTAAGACGTGCTTCTTGATCGTCCGGTGAAATGAGCTTGTTTAACTATTTCTAAACCACTAATTGCTGCAATTTTTGCAATACAAGATGCCTACGTGTCCTGCATTGCACCGTGCAAAAATTGGACAATTTCAACCAACATTGACTAAACTATTGATGAAAAAAGTTCGTCGTCGAAAACAGGGAAAATATTCTCCATTTTGCAAGTGGGACTACTACACGGACTTATCATACAGGCTCGTGCTGACCACGTTCTGTATTCTTGTGTTTTTGACCATCGCTCAGTGCACTGTGCTGTGTTTCAAACACTCGGACTCTATCACGACCACTGTCCACTTCTACGCTGGAGGGTGCGTCAGTCAGAGCTTGTTTTGTGACAGTTTTTCTTCCATCGGCGCGGTGTTAACAAGTGACAGGTATTCTGCGATGGACATGCTACAGTGGAAACACCCGTCTGCTAGACAAGCTGGCAATGCGTGTCACTCACGGTATGTAAACATTTCGACTGCCATGTTTCTAATGTTGTGCGGCGACATCGAACTCAACCCAGGGCCACTGCCAGAAATGGAGGAGCTTATCAACGGGCTGGAAAATAGACTGGAAATGAATCTGGGCAACAAAATTGATTCCTTCAGTGCAAAGGTAGATCGGATGTCATGCCAATTAAATAACATATCACAGAAACTGAAAGAGGGTGAACAAGCCATGGATGATATGAAAAAACGCACTGCTGCACTGGAAAACAAGATGTATCAACTTGACGAAGAAATAGAGAAACAACGTATCCATTCTAGGCGTAACCATGTTATTTTTTACGGTGTCACTGAGACGTCTGGTGAAACAGGACAGGATTGTGCCAGAGCAGTGCTATACACCATTAACCTACACGATGACACGGGCAAGGAGTGGCAGCTAGACGACCTTGACCGAGCTTACCGCCTCGGACAGCATAGCGAACAGCGCTCTCGCCCTATCCTGGTGAAGCTGCACAACGCTAACGACAAGCGTGCACTGATCGCCAACCGCAGCACTAGACAGAGCCTGAGGTCAGCTGACGTCTCCATGAACGACGATCTGACACCGAGACAGCGAACCACGCTCAAGGAGCTTCGAGACCAGGGCTTCACGGCCTACTACAGGGGAACGAGGCTGCACAAGAGACTCAGGGAGCACCGAGGTGAGCAGCAGGAACGACAAGCCAGAGACAGCAGTCCCAACACGGAGGCTACCACCTCGTCCCATGACTTCCCATCGCTGCCCTGTCGGCCGCCCCAGTCCCCTGCTGTCCCCATCACCACATCCAGCATAGACGCCCTTACCTCCCCCCAGCGAGGCGTAGACAACAGGGTCAACCGACAGACCCCGATATACGCGGGCAGGGGGCGGGGTAGAGGCTCACCGACCACCGACATCTCCAGTGACGACAGTGGCGGGCGCGGTGGGGGTCGGGGCGGCGGACGGAGGGCTCAGCTGGACGGCGGAGCAAGCAGTCAACCCGGCGGTGCTGGGTACACGGCCACAGCCGATCACCCGGGCGTGAAGACACGCAGCAGGCTCCAGACGGGTTCCACCGCTGGCACTGCCCGGGGGGCAGGCCATGGCGCCACAGGCCAACGCCAAGGACGTATCGACACGATGCTTGGTGGCAGTAAAATCAGTGACTGACGGCACGGGCACGTCACATCGGCAGTAGAAGGTGGTAAGGGCACGTTAGAATTTCTCACTTGGAACGTCGATGGCTTGGCTTCTAAGCTACCTGATTCTGATTTTCTGGGCTATATCCTGAAGTTCGATATTGTCTGTCTTGTAGAGACATTTTTGGATAAAGCATTCGACCTATCACGGCACTTTAGTGATTTTCAAATCTTCCAGAAATCGGCTAGGAAGCTAACGAGTCATGGTAGGAGGTCAGGGGGCGTCGTTGTTCTCGTAAAGAAAGATATAAGTAAGTTAGTCTATCATGTTGAGACTGAATATGATCATATCTTATGCTTAAAACTTTCCAAAACATTGCTTAATACAGAGGGAGACATTATTTTCATGGCAGCCTATGTCCCTCCAACCACGTCGCCATATTATAACACGAAACAGACTAAATGCCATATCGATGAGTTAGAGTGTTGTCTCCTTGACATGTTTGAAAAACATGGAGATTTGCAGGTCATTCTTTGTGGAGACTTAAACGCAAGAACAGGCCAGTATCAATCTAACGTGTGCCCTGTCGATGAAATGGATAGCGCCGATAAGCGATGTGATCCCTACGTTTGCACCAGGTCATCAGAGGACAAGGTGGCTAACCAATTTGGTTGGGAGCTACTTTCCCTTTGTACATCTTTTAGTATGCATATTTTAAACGGTAACTGCACTCCTGATTTATCAGAACACTTTACATATGTTTCTGTACATGGAAATAGCGTCATTGATTACTTTGTTGTCTCTGATGAATTATCGTCACGTTCTAAACGTCTAGCCGTAGATGAGAGAGTTGAGTCATCGCATATGCCCCTCTGGTTTACGTTTAGCGTCGATTGTGCCCATGTCCGTCCTCCCATCAGTGAAGCAACACAGCCACCTACAAAAAGACTCATATGGGACAGAGAAAAAGAGCAAGAGGTCAAAACTTTGATCCAGTCTGAAAGCTTTGTAAACAAACTGGCCGCTGCTACAGCTATGATCAAAGAGGACGCAGAGGGGTCAGTGGAGTTGTTTACGTGTGCTTTGAAAGACGCTGCTAAACCAATGGAAAGGGTGTTTAAAAATGACTCACCTTTAATCTCCGAAAACAACAAGTGGTTCGATTCTGAATGCCAAAAATTAAAAAGACAAACACGCAAGGCATTTCGGATGTACAAAAAGGAAAAGACAGGACAAGAGAAAGACAGGTTAAAGGTGTTATACCTAACGGAGAGAAAGTCATACTCCAAAGTGCTCAAACAGAAAAAAGACAGTCATAAACAAAATAGAGTGAATAGCCTGCTGTTGAATATTTCTGACTCTCATGCATTTTGGAAGGAGATAAAGAAATTCAGGAGGAAACGTAAACCCGCAGGAACTATTGACAATCAGGCATGGTATGATCATTTTAAGAAAGTACTTAACGAGGATGATGATAGAAGGCATGTTCAAGAACATGACCATACTGACACTGAAGAAGAAAACGAACTTGACTGCGACATTCTCAACAGTGATATTACCGAAGAAGAAGTGAGGACTGCTTTAAGTGGCTTAAAAAAAGGGAAAGCAGCGGGACCAGATGGCGTTTTAAATGATCTCTTAAAAACCACAGGTGACACAATCGTCCCCTATCTTTTGACGTTGTTTAACAACCTTTTTAGGACTGGTGACTACCCTTCAGATTGGGCAAAGGCTATCATTCAACCAATATTTAAGAAAGGTGATGATGAGAACCCTGACAATTATAGAGGCGTCTCTTTGTTAAGTTGTGTGAGCAAGTTGTATACCAGTATTATGAATGCCCGTTTGACAGCGTGGGCTGAGGAAAACAACATTCTCTCTGAGTCACAGGCGGGTTTTAGAAAAAATTACTCCACAATTGACCACATGTTCACTCTTTATGCAGCAGTTACCAAGCAGCTTCAACTAAAAAAGAAGTTATATGTTGCTTTTGTGGACTTTCAAAAGGCATTTGACACCGTTAAAAGGGATGTTTTGTGGAATGTTTTATTAAAGATTGGTGTAAAAGGAAGAATGTTTAACATGCTTAGGTCAATGTACTCATCTGTTCTCTCTTGCGTCCGATGTAACTCTGGCAATACTGATTATTTTGAATGCCTACAAGGCCTGAAGCAGGGCTGTCTAGCGAGCCCAACGCTTTTTTCGTTTCTTATAAACGAACTTGCCTCGGAAATAATATGTAAGGGCAGACACGGAATTCAAATGCTTCCCGGCGAGATCGAACTGTTTCTTTTGATGTTCGCTGACGACATTGCACTGCTATCATCGTCCATAGTGGGTTTGCAAAACCAACTGAACATCTTACATAACGTTTCAAAGCGTCTTGGGTTAAGGCTAAACATGAATAAAACCAATGTCGTTGTTTTTCGAAACGGTGGTCATTTAGCCAAAAGTGAGAAATGGTTCTACGGAAACGCGCAAGTATCAAGTGCTAGCTCTTACAAGTATCTCGGTCTGACATTCACAACCCAAGCCCGTTTGAATCTCTCTTTCAATGACGCAATCACCAGAGCCAAACAAGGTGTCATTGACATTTTTAAAGTCTTATGGAATATAGGATGCCACGACATGGACATATTTTTCAAATTATTTGATGCGCAAATTGCTCCCATCTTGCTCTATGGCTCAGAACTATGGGGATGTTTTGACTGTTCACAGATTGAAAAGGTTCACATGTATGCCTGTAAAAGATTACTCGGGATCTCGTCAAACAGTCCAAACCAGATGGTGTATGGGGAACTTGGAAGATGCACTTTGTCAATCCTAGCAAATATCCGAAGCGTAAAGTACTGGTTGAGACTTAACTGTATGCCGGATTCGAGATATGCAAAGATGTCATACATCATGTTAAAAAACGCAGTTGAAAGGGGAAAACAGAATTGGGTCTCACAAGTTAAATGCCTCCTTTGCATGAATGGATTTGGAGATGTGTGGTTGAACGGGTCTGTAGGTAGGGAATGTGCGTTTATTAGAACATTTCAGCAACGTCTGCAAGACTGCTTTGAGCAAAACTGGCACTGTAAACTTGATACAAGTGTGAGATTTGATGTATACAGGATGTTTAAAGGAGAACTTGAAAAAGAAAAGTATCTGGGTGTCATTGAAAACCAGTACATACGCAAAATGTACACAAAGTTCAGACTGGGCATTACACCATTGAAGGTAAATAAACTGCGCTATAATCCCGAGTGCGCTGAATCCAGAAATTGTACATTTTGTAAATCAACTGAAGAAAATGAAAACCACTTCCTGTTTAAATGCCCAACTTACAATGCAATCCGTCAAAAGTACATTGGTGCTTGTTTTGACCTTGACCAGTTCTCCAACTCATCGTTGTGTATTTTACAGACTGACAACAAATTACGACTGATTGCATTGTCAAATTATGTGTTCTACGCGTTTAGACAAAGAGAAAATCAATTGTGAAATAGACCGGTATGATCGTACAACCCAAAATCCTTGTCTTCATCTTACTGTATTTTTTTTTCTTCTCTGTTTTTACTTCTTGTGCTAGGTGTTGATTTTAAGTTGCCTTGCTTCCGGACGGTCAAGTCCACTTTGTTCACATGCTAACTATTTCTCCCCCTTGTACATACACATTGTGTTTGATGCAATAAAAATTCGCCTTCGCCTTCGCCTTCTCTCTCTCTCTGTCTCTCTCTCTCTCTCTCTCTCTCTCTCTCTCTCTCTCTCTCTCTCTCTCTCTCTCTCTCTCTCTCTCTCTCTCTCTCTCTTTCTCTCTCTGTCCGCATGTAATAAAGTTCTGAGTTCTCTGACGGGGGTGTTTTTCCTACCTCGGAGGAATTTCTTGTTTCTTCTTGAAACACTTTCTGTCATTTGTTGAATATTTAAATTCCTTAAATGCTGACGGTGTTTTCTTTACAAAAATACATTCCCCCTGTTCACAAAAAGCGGTCATTATGTTGGTTTTGTGTATGTGGGCCCCGACTGATGGGACGGTCTTATCCCGTGTGAAAGCACGACTGATGGGACGGTCTTATCCCGTGTGAAAGCACGACTGATGGGACGGTCTTATCCCGTCTGAAAGCACGACTGATGGGACGGTCTTATCCCATCTGAAAGCACGACTTATGGGACGGTCTTATCCCGTCTGAAAGCACGACTGATGGGACGGTCTTATCCCGTGTGAAAGCACGACTGATGGGACGGTCTTATCCCGTGTGAAAGCACGACTGATGGGACGGTCTTATCCCGTGTGAAAGCACGACTGATGGGACGGTCTTATCCCGTGTGAAAGCACGACTGATGGGACGGTCTTATCCCGTGTGAAAGCACGACTGGTGGGACGGTCTTATCCCGTGTGAAAGCACGACTGATGGGACGGTCTTATCCCGTGTGAAAGCACGACTGATGGGACGGTCTTATCCCGTGTGAAAGCACGACTGATGGGACGGTCTTATCCCGTGTGAAAGCACGACTGATGGGACGGTCTTATCCCGTGTGAAAGCACGACTGATGGGACGGTCTTATCCCATGTGAAAGCACGACTGATGGGACGGTCTTATCCCGTGTGAAAGCACGACTGATGGGACGGTCTTATCCCGTGTGAAAGCACAACCAGATTTGACACAGTGAGGCGAACTGCTTCAGGGGCTCACATCCACATCGGACATACACGGATATGTTTTCCAAATGTCTTATACATTTTTCATGGAAGAGGACATATGTCCTATTGTTTTCGTCACAAAGTGGTCATTGTCCGATTATGCTTTCATTTGATCCGGACATTGTCAGTACTTTCCAGTAGTTTGATTTGCTATTTTATCGATGTTTTGCGAAGCGATGTGTCTCTCCAAGCAGACGAAACTTGGGGAGATTTTATGTGCTTTTTATAGAGAAGAGCTTCCAAGGGTCGCAACTCTGAATGCTCCAAGCCGGTTGACAGTTGCCTCCCTTCGCGGGGTTTTTTCTCCGAAAAAGCAACATAACTAAAACAAAATGTCCTATTGATTTATTTTTGTTCAGGACAAATGTCCTATCACTTTTGCATTGTCCAGGACATTTTTCCTATGCCACCTGTCATGGATGTGAGCCCTTGCTGTTTTCACAAGGCAAAGTTGGCTTTTCGTATAAAGAAGAGATTCATCTTCACTGTACACTCTAGTTCTTCTTCTTCTATTGTGTCAGTGTTTTTCTGCACGACATTGCTCTTAGGATAATATTGTAAGTTTCTTGTTCTGTTCTTATTATGTAAGGATTTGTGAATAAGTGATTCAATTTAATTGTACATTTGATTATTGTGTTAGTGTGTGCCTAGACGATATTGTTACAAACTTTATGTTGTGTTGTCGTAAGTGTTTGTGTTCCATTATTTTGATATTAGTGTTAATATATTATTGTTTATGTGCATTCAATTTAAACTATTTTTTTTATATTCATAGTTAACATGTAAAGCACGGAGAGCACGATTTTTCGTGGTTCACACTATATTAGTTCTCATTATTATTATTAACCATGAATATTGTGTTGACAGATTGTGGTGGAGGAGCACCGCTTGGAGCGGGACCCGAACCAGGAGCACCGCATGCTTGCCGTCATATCCGTCTACCGCCAGCGGCTCGCCGACGGCTTTGTAGGGCGGCTCTATCTTGACCACGACTACAGCGGCGACGACAGTACCCAGCAAGGATGTGCCTGCCTGTGGGTTTGCCCTTTGAACTTGCTATCTGTGTGTGTGTGTGTGTGTGTGTGTGTGTGTGTGTGTGTGTGTGTGTGTGTGTGTGTGTGTGTGTGTGTGTGTGTGTGTGTGTGTGTGTTGATGTGCCTGCTTGTGGGTTTGCCATCTGAAGTTGATTTCTGTATTTTGTTCTGTCTATCTGTGTGTGTGTGTGTGATTGGGGGGGGGGGGGGTGGGGTGGGGTGGGGGGGGGGGGGGGATAACCAACAAAGATTTGCCTGCCTGTGTGTTTGTTATTGGACATTTCATTCTGTGTGGCTTTTGTTCTGGCTTTTCTGTTGTTGGTATGTGTGAGAGAGAGAGAGAGAGAGAGAGAGAGAGAGACAGAGAGAGAGAGAGAGAGTTTTGTGTGTGTGTGATTTGGGGACACATATGTTTGTTTCATATAAAACCTTGATGTCAGTTTTAATTCTGCCCTGCTCTTGCGTGCAGGTTTCCTCTTGGTATCCGGCAAAATGTTGACAGGTGAGTTACTGTATGTGTGTGAAACTGTGTAATCCAGTCTGGATTTTTTTAATTGCTGACTGCAAATCTCAGTCATACAGTGGAACGCTAATTTTTTCGGACAATATTGATGGATTATTTCATGCACAGGGTTTCAAAAGCCATGAGTCTGTCAGTCTCCAGCCTTGGCAAAAAGAAACTACAATCTCTAGTTAGTGCACGTGTACTTTTTTGCATCAGTGATGTATTTATTGTGCCTAAGAACAAGAAATGTTTTCACGCTAAAACAACAGAAATAAAGAAGCAGCTCATAGTATATTACTGTGTATTCTTTTTTATTTCAGATACCTGGACCAGTTTCGCGACCTGTTTACGGAGGAAGGGCGGCGTCTGGTGAAGATCACCACCAGCAAACCGGGTCAAGCGGAACAGGTGATGTACACGGCCATCCAGTCACCGGCCGTCGCCCCCCAGGCCACGCCCCCTGTCACCGGCATCACCATCACCAGCGCCCAGGCCTTGCTCAAACAGGCTACGTCCATGGCTGCTACCATCGCGTCTGTGGTAAGTTGGAACTTTGTGTCTTGCATAATTACTGTTTTATTATTATGTTTGGTATGGTATTGGTGAGTTGCCTTGCTCAAACAGGCCACATCCATGGCAGCCACCATCGCGTCTGTGGTAAGATTGCAGTTTGTGTCTTGCGTGTTACAGTGGAGTCCAGCTATAATGAACCTGGGTATAACGAAATCCCGCTTTTAACGAACTGCCATTGATTTCCCGGCAGACAGCCTTCTATTTCTTACTTGTTACTTTCCGGCTACAACGAACCTTTTGAACTCATTTGCATAACGAACCCCTCTTATAACAAACACGTTTTCATCGCCCCAGAGCCGTTTTGTCTCTAAAAGTCACAAGGCTACAACGAACTGATGTCAATAATTCTCTCCAAAGACAAAAATACACAAACACAAGTAAAAGTATACCGGTAACAAACGGTCGAAGAATGAAAATAAAGAAAGAATACAGAGTAGAAATATGTGTGCTCTGTGTGTGCGGCGAGATCAAAGGCAGGTCCATTGTGATGCCTTGACACTGACCTTCTTCCCAGGGGTCAATGACCCAGTTTTAGCTATGAGAGGTGGTTCCCCTGTCATATCTGAGAGAGGAAACACTTCCTGCACCGGGGTCAGTGACCGAGTTTAACCTATGGGGCGGTCTCTTTGATGTCTTGAGAGGAAACATGGCCAGGGTAGTACCTAGTACATGTAGCTGAAACATGCATTATCACAAGTTGTTTGACTGGTACTCAGGCGGTCTCTTTGATTTTTGTCTTTGAGGAGGAAAAAAGTCGCGCCTTATGACCCGGAAAAATACGTACGTTTACACGACTTTTTAAATTTTACTTCTAAAATTACAGTAAAGTGAACATTTGAACTATGCCTCTCTATGGATTATATTATGAAGCTGTTGAAAACATGCAGAGATTGTACTCTCCAAGGAAAGATCGATGGGACGATCATTTGAAGGTGAGTGGGAAAACTTGTCTTGAGGCCATTTAGGGTTGAAAACTCTACAGCGAATTACTGATATAACGAACTAAAATGTATCTCCCTTGAGATTCGTTGTACCCGGACTCCACTGTATATTGTTATTATCCTTGGTACTGTATTAGTCGAGTTGCCTTGCTCAAACTGGCCACGTCCATGGCCGCTACCATCGCGTCGGTGGTAAGATTGTTATGTGGTCATTGACTGCTATACAGTGGTTCTTTTGAATTAAAACTACTTCTTCTTCTTCTTCTGCGTTCGTGGGCTGAAACTCCTACGTACACTCGTGTTTTTTTTGCACGAGTGGAATTTTACGTGTATGACCGTTTTTTACCCCGCCATTTAGGCAGCCATACGCCATTTTCAGAGGAAGCATGCTGGGTATTTTCGTGTTTCTATAACCCACCGAACTCTGACATGGATTACAGGATCTTTTTCGTGCGCACTTGGTCTTGTGCTTGCGTGTACACACGGGGGTGTTCGGACACCGTGGAGAGTTTGCACAAAGTTGACTCTGAGAAATAAATCTCTCGCCGAACGTGGGGACGAACTCACTGTGACAGCGGCCAACTGGATACAAATCCAGCTCGCTACCGACTGAGCTACATCCCCGCCCAATTAAAACTACAGTAAAACCTGTCTCTAGCGGACCCTTGTTGTAACGGCCACCTGCTACATACGGACAGTTTATCATGGCACGAACACGATTTCAACAATAACTAACCTTTAACGGGCGGACACCTGCCACTTACGGACGCGGACACGATTTTTCGGACCGTAGGAAGTGTAAACACTGTCACAAACGGACACAACGTACATAAAAACGCAACTTCGAAAACTCGACTGTTATGCAGTCAGTGCTCGGCAGCCGTAGCCGTAGCCGTAGCACAAATGGTTATTGATTGGTTGTCCTGTCCCTTTTCTGACCAATCAGTGGCTTGTTTAGATGGAGACCCACTTTCGCTCACTCACTTTCGCTTCGCTCACTTTCGCTCACTTTCGGATACAGTCACAACCAAAAGCAACAGTAGACTACTGTGTTTGAAAATGGAATCTCCAGCAGGAAAAAGAAAAGCGTTGACTTTAGAGCAGCGTGTCGCTGCCTTGAAAAAACTAGATAGCGGCCAATCATGCCGAGATGTGGCGAAGGAGATGGGATGTGGTAAAACACAGATCGCGAGGATCAAATCGGAAAAAGAAGACGTGATGAAGGAGTGGGAGTCAGGTGCACGAAGCGACCAAAAAACTGTGAAACGTCGGAAAACGCAATATGAAGACCTGAACAACGTGGTATGGGAGTGGTTTTGTACTGCAAGATCGAAGAATCTGCCTGTCAGTGGACCACTTATACAGGTAAGAAAATGCAACCATTTATCATTTACCACTCCCCCCTTCTCCCCTCCTACTAATCTCTCTCTCGGTCTCTCTCTCTTTGTAAGCAATCGTTCGAAGGAAACAATAGTTAACACAGCTAAATTTCTGTTCCATGCATTTATGCTGAGACTAGAAAAACTGAATGAAACAAGAGCTGACCCAATTTGGTCGAGACACACTGCGGAATTTCCCGTTGAATGACTGGTGAAGAGTCAGCTATTTTTAGCTTTGTGACGTCCGACTTGCGTAAGTTTGAATGCACAGTGTGTGTAGGGAACGTGGGGGGGGGGGGGGGGGGGGGGGGTGGATGTTGTTGTTGTTGTTTGCTACATGTATCATTTGTTTACTCACATTTTCAGTGAGTCTCATGTTCAATCCATTGAAAGGGGCTCTCTGTCTCTCTCTCTTAGTCTCTCTCTCTGTCACGTTTCAATATATCACTTAAGGTGATTATGAACCGGTTAATTACTACTAATTAACTAACCACACCACGATCCACTCTCGCAGTCATACAATTAAATAGAGTCAACAAAAGTATAAGTTTCAGACGCCTGTTTATGTATAAACTCTCCACCTCCCTCGAGCCTTCACTCAAAATATGTTCCTTTTACGTTCTCAACACGTAAAAAACCAGTGTTCACTGACAAAATGCCAGTAGTATGTAGAAAATTATAGGAACACGCTGAACCCGTGTAAATATAGTTAAATGCGAATGTTCTGTTCGAAAAGCTCTAGTTCGTGCAGGTGTCACACACCCCACGTTGTCACTACTCCAATGAAATCATAGATACGAAAAGACAACGGTGGTCAACGGGGTGCGTACGACATGGTGCACTTAGCTTTATCTCTGCTGCTGCTGCTTAGCCGGTATGCTGGTTAGTCGGTTCGCTGGTTAGCCGGTCCGCTGGTTAGCCGGTCTCCTGGTTAGCCGGTCTCCTGGTTAGCGTAGCTTCAACAGGTCCCGCCAAAGTCAGCCGTGCAGATGTTACAGGAACGTAACGAAGCGAAGCGAATCGAAACGAATCGGATCGAAGGCTGCAAACAGAAAGCATCGGTGCACTAAACATGTCAGCTACCCCTCACCCACCACCTTAAAACATGTCATCTTTAAATATCTCATCGAGCACGTGGGCCTGCACAAAACGGACTTTTTACAACAACAAAACAGCCATTTTCCGTCCTTCTCTCCCTATCTGCAAAAACCATATACAGATTAGTATTTTAGCGTCACAGAGAGTAAATTATGCGCTAACCTGGAAAGAACAACAGAGAGTATTTCATTCCACAACACAGACTCATCAACAGCGTTAAATAATGATTTATTACCTCAAAAGCCTATGATTGTACTCTCAATGGAAGCAAAGTCCGCCTCCTCCCTGGAGCAGCCTCTGTTCGTCAACAGTGACCAAAAACCTCCAGAACCCCTTGTCGAATCCTTATGCGAAAGCCATCGCCGACGAAGGAATGTTGACGACTTGTCCTCAGCAAAATAGTGGCAGTGAGAAAGGAAAAACTAGTGGAAGCTCCCCTAGAGTGCCGAATATAATATTCGGTGAAAAACCATCATACTCTAGAAACTGTGTATTAGGTCCTTCCCCTTCTGCCGCTGGGTGTCAAGTGTGCCGTCCTTGTGCCTCTCTCAGACAACCTAGCCAATAACACGTGACTGACCTTGTCACAAAACCAGTCCAGCTATACACAATTCTGCCTCCCAAGCAGAAAAAAGACACGAGAAACTTAATCCCTGAAAATCCCGTGCGCGCTGTCAGCGAAAAACCGTCAGCCCTATGACAGCAAAAACCCCCAACTGTGAAACTCGTGCGCTACAAAACATCCGTGCTGATTGAGCACTGTCAGCAAACTCTGCTGTAGCCCAATATCACGTACAGGCGCTTTCTATCATAATCGACCAAGAACAGGCACTCCACTGAGTGACACTTTCTTGGTCTCTGTCACCCGATCGTGACACACCTCCCCTCTTCAAGACGAAACCTCGGTTTCGCTCACAGTCATGTTCTCCTCTATAGCCCGAGAGAGAAAGTCAGCTCCAACGTTGTTGGCGCCCGGAATGACGCGTACCGTGAATTGGTACGGTTGGAGAATCAACGCCCAGCGCATAAGTCTGGCGTTTGCCAACCTTGCAACCTGAAGATATTGCAGAGGTTGATGGTCCGTTTCCAGACAGAAAGGTCGTCCTCAAGAACGAGCAACCCCTTGTTTCACCCCTGATGACTGCAACCTTCTCTGTCTTCTTGTCTTTGTTCTTCTGGTCTTTGTTCTTCTCCCCGTAGGCTGTCCTCTCTATGTAGGCGCGCAGCAGGTTGGCGTGGTACAGGCGTGCTTTCCCGTGCATCATGATCCTGTAGTCGTTCTGGCCCACCCTCGCTGTCACCTCAAAAGGTCCTTGCCACTGCAGTTGTAGCTTGTTGTGTTTGACAGGTAGAAGTAGCAACACCCGTTCTCCAATCTTGAAGCTGCGCGGCCGTGCCTTGCGGTCGAATCCTCGCGCGTAACGCTGTGCTGCTCTCCCCAGGTTCTCTTGAGCCAGTTTGCAGGTCTCTTCAATCCTGTTCCTGAGTTCTACGATGTAGGTCGCTGTCGTCTGCACCTCCTCGTCAGCTTCTTCGTCTGTCCAAGCCTGACGCAGGATAGCCATGGGACCGCGTACCTGTCTGCCGTACAACAACTCAAATGGGGAAAAGCCCAAGCTCTCCTGAGGAACCTCGCGGTATGCAAAAAGCAATGCTGGGATGTACCTGTCCCACGTGCGTGGTTTCTCCTGAGCTAGTTTCCTCAGCATGGTCTTCAAGGTGCCATTGAACCTTTCCACCAGTCCGTTGCACTGAGCATGGTAAGGAGTGGTGAAGTGCTGCTCCAGTGATAGCAGTCGTGCTGCCTCCGCCATCACTCCTCCCGTGAACTGCGTGCCTCTGTCGGTGAGTACCTCTGATGGAATTCCCAGCCGGGACCACATAGTAACCAGAGCCTCAGCTACTCGCGTGGCTTCAATCGATTTCAGAGGGATCGCCTCTGGGTATCGAGTAGCGTAGTCCACCATGGTCAAAATGTATCTGTTTCCGTCCTCAGACGCAGGCAAGATGGGCCCGATGATGTCCACTGCCACCCGACGAAAGGGTTCGTCGATGAGCGGCATCTTCTCTAAGGGGACCTTCCTCACCCTTCCTTTGGCAACCACCTTCTGGCACTTATCGCAGGACGCACAGAAACGTCGGACATCCGTGCAGATGCCTGGCCAGTAAAAGTGGCGCCAGACACGATCCGTGGTCTTCTTGGTACCAAGATGACCTCCCAGAATCGAGTCGTGTGCCGTTGCCATGACACCCTCGCGAAACTCGCGAGGCACGACAACCTGTTTGAATGTACCTTCTTGGTTGCTGAACTCCCGGTAGAGCAACTTCTTGTCCCTGAGGAACCTTGACCTCCCATGCTTCCCGCTCAGCTTCACCTTCCCCGACTTCGCGTGCTCCCGAGGAGTCGCTAATGTCGGATCAGATGCCTGAGCCTTCGCGAGAAGCGCGGGGGTCACGTTCCCCAGGGCAGCTCGTGCAGCAGGTAGGGGTTTGAGAGGTTTGTCCTCTCGCTCCGCCTGTGCCCGCGTGAGCACTGAAATAACGTCGGGAGACCGATAAACGGGAACCTCCCTGGTGACGCCGTCCACAAACTGAACCCGGTTTCCAATGAGCAGGTCGCATGGAGGATCGTCCATGACGACGGCCACAATGGTCCCCGTGAACAACGGTGTTACGACCTTGATCACTGCCGTGTTCAAGTCGTAAGCGTGAGATGCCTCGGCCATTCTCACCCTGATGCTGTCTCCTGTGTAGGCCATAGCTGGAACTAGACTCGCCCGAACCACTATCATGTCTGCCCCTGTGTCCCGCAGACCTTCGCCCTTCACTCCGTTAACGTAGACGTTGCAGTGGGGCTGGAAATGTTTCCTGGAGCACGGAACGCAGAGTTGTGGAATGGTGCATGAGCTCGTGACGTCCCTTAACTCCTCGCTGCCAACAAAGTGTACGCCCTTCTGGTCAGCCTGTCTCCTGTGGCAGTCCTTCTTCACGTGGCCCCGCTTGTTGCAGTAATAACACTGGATGTCAGTTCTGGAACTTGATCCTTTGTGTCCCTGATCGTCCTTCCCGTCCTTGGGTCCTGAAGAACCTGAATTTCCCGATTTTCCCGGCCGTGAGCCTGAAGATTTGCCGGAGATCGCCTGGGCGTCCTCGTGTACTCTGATCCAGTCGGCTGCCTCCTGAGTAGTCTTTGGCTGGTGCTCCTGCACGAAGGTCACCACCTCAGGTCGCAGGCTGGACATCAGTTGTTCCATGACAATGAGGTCGGCAAGGTCGTCGACGGTCCAGTTCTTCTCGGCCATCTCCACCCAGCGCCGCAGGTAGAGATTAAGGCGTGCCACAAACTGATGGCTCAGCTCGCCGCTCAGTCTCTTGCTGTTACGCAGACGTCGTCTGTAGGCTTCCGCAGTCAGGTTGAAGCGCTGGAGTAACGCCTTCTTTAGTGCCTGATAGTCTCTCGCCTCGTCGTCCTCCAAAGCGTTGTAGAGCTGCAATGCGCGTCCTTTTAAGCAGGTGCTAAGGCGGCTAGCCCACGTGGCCTCTTCCCACTTCTGGTCAGATGCAATGCGCTCAAACCGGCGTAGAAAGTCGTCGAGCTCGTCCTTGTCATCGTCGAACGTCGGCAGTCTCGTACGGTCGGCAACAAATGTCGGCGCGCTAGCCTGAGTAAGCGTACCCTTCTCGGCCTGTAGCCTAGCTAGCTCTAGCTGGTGATCGCGATCCGCCTGTTTGTCCTGTCTGTCACGTTCGGCCTGCTGTTCCTGTCTCTCAAGCTCGTCTTTCTTATCCTGTCGGTCACGTTCGGCCTGCCGTTCCCTTTCTTGTCTGTCTCGTTCATCTTTCTCTTTCCGTTCTTGTCTGTCACGTTCGTCTTTCTTTTCCTGTCTGTCACGTTCGTCTTTCTCTTTCTTGTCCTGTCTGTCCCGTTCGGCCTGTCGTTCTTGTCTGTCAAGCTCTTCTTTTCTCGTCTGTCGCTCTATGTCTTCTTTACGTTCTAACTCCTTGCGCTTAAGCAAACTACGCGCTCTAACGCGTGCGTCTCGCTCTGTCTGTTCCTCGCTACCAGGAGTCTCAAAAGTTAATCTCTTCGTAGGAGATCCCCCTGTAGCCATGGTTAGTTTAGCAAAGCTTTATCACAAAAGTAAGTCTAACGCAGCTATAGCTAGAACACGCGGTGATGAAAGCGGTGGATACAAAAATCCAGCAACCGGAAAATGCAGAAGAAAAATCCAAACGGTGTAGAACAAAACGCGTAGCCTACTTTATGGCTGCTTTTTGCGGTGAAACAAAGTGTTTCCCACAGCCGTGGCCTACTTTATCGGCTGCTTTTTGCGGTGAAACAAAGCGTTTCCCACAGCCTTGGTTAGGACAGAAGTCCTCGGACCCTTCCCCCCCAAAATTCCAACAAAGTCAAAATATGGAGAAAAATCCAAGTAAAACAAGACGGTAGAAATGTAACCTGTTACAAAATGCGAAACAACAATGTAGAGAAAACTGAGTAAAACGAATAACAAATCCGCTAACCCCGCTCAGCTCTCTGCAACGGAAAACTCTGAACGTACAACAACAAAGATTCACAAACAAAGGAAAGGGAAGTAATCACAGTTAGCGCATACAATAACTCACAAATTACAATTTACATTTCCTGCAAGATGTGAATCGCTTAAGGTGTGGTATATGATCAAAACTATACAAAAAAGGGTAGCACCAAGCAGAAAATAAGTCGAGCACTGACGAGATTATCTGCTCTTAGTTATCCTTAATTGGTGGGTCTTTATCAGTTGGAAATTAACTGAGTAAATCCCGGCTTGGCCCCCATGTGTCACGTTTCAATATATCACTTAAGGTGATTATGAACCGGTTAATTACTACTAATTAACTAACCACACCACGATCCACTCTCGCAGTCATACAATTAAATAGAGTCAACAAAAGTATAAGTTTCAGACGCCTGTTTATGTATAAACTCTCCACCTCCCTCGAGCCTTCACTCAAAATATGTTCCTTTTACGTTCTCAACACGTAAAAAACCAGTGTTCACTGACAAAATGCCAGTAGTATGTAGAAAATTATAGGAACACGCTGAACCCGTGTAAATATAGTTAAATGCGAATGTTCTGTTCGAAAAGCTCTAGTTCGTGCAGGTGTCACACACCCCACGTTGTCACTACTCCAATGAAATCATAGATACGAAAAGACAACGGTGGTCAACGGGGTGCGTACGACATGGTGCACTTAGCTTTATCTCTGCTGCTGCTGCTTAGCCGGTATGCTGGTTAGTCGGTTCGCTGGTTAGCCGGTCCGCTGGTTAGCCGGTCTCCTGGTTAGCCGGTCTCCTGGTTAGCGTAGCTTCAACAGGTCCCGCCAAAGTCAGCCGTGCAGATGTTACAGGAACGTAACGAAGCGAAGCGAATCGAAACGAATCGGATCGAAGGCTGCAAACAGAAAGCATCGGTGCACTAAACATGTCAGCTACCCCTCACCCACCACCTTAAAACATGTCATCTTTAAATATCTCATCGAGCACGTGGGCCTGCACAAAACGGACTTTTTACAACAACAAAACAGTCATTTTCCGTCCTTCTCTCCCTATCTGCAAAAACCATATACAGATTAGTATTTTAGCGTCACAGAGAATAAATTATGCGCTAACCTGGAAAGAACAACAGAGAGTATTTCATTCCACAACACAGACTCATCAACAGCGTTAAATAATGATTTATTACCTCAAAAGCCTATGATTGTACTCTCAATGGAAGCAAAGTCCGCCTCCTCCCTGGAGCAGCCTCTGTTCGTCAACAGTGACCAAAAACCTCCAGAACCCCTTGTCGAATCCTTATGCGAAAGCCATCGCCGACGAAGGAATGTTGACGACTTGTCCTCAGCAAAATAGTGGCAGTGAGAAAGGAAAAACTAGTGGAAGCTCCCCTAGAGTGCCGAATACAATATTCGGTGAAAAACCATCATACTCTAGAAACTGTGTATTAGATCCTTCCCCTTCTGCCGCTGGGTGTCAAGTGTGCCGTTCTTGTGTCTCTCTCAGACAACCTAGCCAATAACACGTGACTGACCTTGTCACAAAACCAGTCCAGCTATACACAATTCTGCCTCCCAAGCAGAAAAAAGACACGAGAAACTTAATCCCTGAAAATCCCGTGCGCGCTGTCAGCGAAAAACCGTCAGCCCTATGACAGCAAAAACCCCCCACTGTGAAACTCGTGCGCTACAAAACATCCGTGCTGATTGAGCACTGTCAGCAAACTCTGCTGTAGCCCAATATCACGTACAGGCGCTTTCTATCATAATCGACCAAGAACAGGCACTCCACTGAGTGACACTTTCTTGGTCTCTGTCACCTGATCGTGACACTCTCTGTCTCTCTTTCTTAGTCTCTCTCTCTCTCTCTCTCTCTCTCTCTCTCACACACTCTAGCTCTCACACACTCTCTCTCTCACACACACTCTCTCTCTCACACACTCTCTCTCTCTCTCTATTTTCAGGAAAAGGCGTTGATGCTTGGAATGGAGATGGGCCAAGATGAGTTTATGGCGTCCAATGGGTGGTTGGAGTCTTGGCAGAGACGGTATAATGTGAAATTTTCCACCCTGTCTGGGGAATCTGCTGGTGTTCCGCAAGAAGCCGTAGACGACTGGCGTAAACGTTTGCCAGACATCATCTCAGGATACGATTTAAAGGACATCTTTAATGCGGACGAGACGGGTTTGTTTTACAGAGCCCTACCAAAACAATCAATGGTTATCAAAAAAGACCCCTGCAAAGGAATCAAATGCTCCAAGGATAGGATGACCGTGCTCCTTGGTTGCTCTGCTTCTGGAGAAAAACTGCAACCGTTGGTCATAGGAAGGTCACAAAACCCACGCTGTTTCAAAGGAATGAACAAAACCAGCATGCCTGTTACATACAGATGGAACCGCAAGGCATGGATGACCTCAATTCTTTTCAAGGAGTGGCTGGATCGTTTAAACAGCAAAATGAAAGCCCAAGGAAGACGCATTCTCATGCTGGTGGATAACTGTTCTGCTCATCCCCCAGTGACACTGTCCAACGTCAAACTCCAGTTCCTGCCACCGAACACAACATCCAAACTTCAACCCTGTGATGCCGGGATAATACAGACAGTCAAGGCTCACTACAGGAAGCGGTTTCTACGTCACATTCTGGTCCATATGGATGAGGCGAGTTCGGCTACGGAGCTGGCCACGTCTGTCAACATTTTGCATGCAATCAGGTGGCTGGATCTTGCATGGTGCTCTCTGAAGGCATCGACGATTCAGAAGTGTTTCACTAAATGTGGGTATGTCGGCAGCGCCAGTGAAACTGTGGAGTCTGCTGAGGAGATGGAGTTGGAGACATTTCCACTGGATGGAGGGGAGAAACAACTGCTGGGAGATGTGAGCTGGAATGACTTTGTCAACATGGACAGAGAAACTGGTTTTGTCAACCCTGAGCCCGAAATGATTCCTCAACCACAAGATGATCAGTCTGCATCTGAAGACGACGAAGAGGAAGAAAGGTCAATCACAACAAAAGAAGCTCTGTCCCAGGCAGGCTCTCTCCTCAACTTTGCTGAGATGCAGGGAAATATCGAGCTTGTGAATGCTGCCTTCACGCTGAAGTCCATGCTTGAAGACGTCAAGCTTAGGGAAGCTGGACAAGCCAAACAAACAGGCATCCAGGACTTTTTCAAATCGTCTTGATGAACACTATTCAATTTAATTTAATTTAATCTGGTTTTAATTCCTGTCACTGCCCTCAATCTGTGCCTTGTACAATGATCTGGTAATTTTATTTAAGTTTTTACCTTGTGTTTTGTGTTGAAAAATAAATACATACTACAGGACTGACAAAAAGTGTCTTGTTCATTTTACGTGCTCTTTGTAAAATATTGCCCCGACCCCTCCACCTGTGAAGAAGGGACACCTGTCTAATAGGGACACTATTACCATTCCCCAAGGGTGTCCACTAGAGACAGGTTTTACTGTACTGACAAAGGTCTTGCAAGTGTGTGGGTGCGTTCGAGCGTGCTTGCCTGCCGGCCTGCATGCATGCATGTGTGCGTGCATATGTGTGTGTGTGTGTGTACGTGTGTGTATGTATTGTGTTGAGCTTGACAGTGTGTTAACGTGAGGATGTATGATAAAATGCTTTACCTTTCAGGGGGAGAGCGGCGGGGCGTCACTGGCAGCCAAGCGAAACATCCCCATCCAGCTGTCTCTCTCCATCACACCTGTGTCAGGTGCTACCAACATCTTACCTGCTCAAGGTATGTACACACACGCTTCGGACATCTTTCTTTTTTTTTCATTGGGGGGGGGGGGGGGGGTAGGGCTTTAATATACACTGGAACCTTCCTTTTAAGACCTAAACAGTCTGAGAAAATCAGGTCTTGAATAGAAGGGAGTCTTCTTCTTCTTTGTCGTTCATGGGCTTAGACTCCCGCGTTCACTCATGGTTTTAGCACGATTGGATTTTTACGTGTATGACCGTTTTTACCCCGCCGTTCAGGTGCCATACGCCGCGTTTGGGGAAGGCATGCTGCGTATTTTGGTGTTTCTATAACCCACTGAACTCTGACATGGATTACAGGATCTTTTCCGTGAGCACTTGGTCTTGTGCTTGCGTGTACATACGAAGTGAGATAAGGCACTAGCAGGTCTGCACATACGTTGACCAGGGACATAGGACAATCTCCACCCTTATCCCACCAGGCGGCAGCGACCGGGATTCGAACTCACTACCTCCCGATTAGGAGGCCGACGTCTTACCACTGCGCCACTTCGCCCGTCTGAAGGGAGTCTTATAATGGGGGTAATATTTACACAAGTTATGAACTGAAAATCTGAGACCACCAGGGTCTCAAAAGGGAGGGAGTTTTTTCAATGGGGGGGGGGGGGGGGGGGGGTCTTCAAAGAGGGTTTCCCCTGTAGGGGTTCTGCTCTCTTGAGACTGGTGATTGTGTCAGAATATTAGGTCTTAGAAGTGGAGGAGACCTACAGTGGAGATAAGTATGGCTCTCAAGAGAAGGAGACAGCTAGACTTGACTGGGAGAAAGTCTTTAAAATCAGGGGATTTAAAGGGCATGGGGGTAGGTGGGCTGGGGGGGGGGGGCTGTGTTTTGTGTGTGGAGGGGGGGGGGGGGTAGCAGGGTGTCAACTGTGCAACTCTTCCTGACTTATTGATATCCAGTGAAACAACAATTACTTCCCCTTTGATCCACAGCAGTAGTTCTTATCTCCTGATTTTGCTTCAAGTTGGTTGTCTTGTCGCAACACAAAACTGATAGCAAAGGCTAAATTCATAGCAATGGAAACATCATCTTCTTTGGGTAAATTATGAGAGTAGTGCTAATGAAGGATTTCCACAGATAAAGATTCAGCATGTGTGTGATTGATTTGTTTAACCAGTTGGATATAGGCACACTTTAAATCTGCAATGTACAGACTCACAGCAACCTTGAAACTCAGTGTGTTGTTGCAGGAACCAATCAAGCATCAGTGACCTTGTCAGGACAGTCCAACCAATCGCAGGTTACCTCTCAGAGACTGAAGCAACTGGCCTTGCTCCAAAGGTGAGAAGATTGCGTTTTGAAGGAGTCACACTTTTAAAGAGATACTGTCCACAGAAAACCCAACATCTTTGGAATAAAAAAAAAAGTGTCTCTACATTTCAGGTGTCCTCTCATGGAAGGGAGACTTTGTTGACATACTGTAAATGTAACATTTTGTTTTGTCAATAATTGAACGTTCCAGTAATCTACAATTCTTGTTTTTTGATTCTGAATTTTGGAAAGTTGGAACGTTGGAACGTTAGCAGTCTATCTGTGTTTGGATTCTCTATGTGTGTTGTGTTTTTCAGAACAACCCCGTCACCCATGGCTAGCCCGGCTTCGACCCCCACCTCCACACGTAAGTGGCAAACTGTTCAATAAACAACAGAAGAAGAAGCAAACAAACAATGTGTGCATGTGTGATATATTCAGTTATACACCAAGGGAACATTGTAAGTTGTCAATAGACGATGTTTGGAAAAAACCTCTGTCGGGTTTGTATAAGTTGTGAAAGAGTGACTACTCTTCCTTCCAATGAGAAAAATAATCTACACGCGCTCCTTTCAGGGCTAACATCTTTCCGGTTCTCACCGAAAATATGGTGTTTGAAAACTTTTAAAACCGAAAAATCTGGTTTCTTAAAGTAAAACTTTGTTTTTTGTCCCTACAAGTTAATAACAAAAATCCTCAGCTTCTGGGGGGCGCCGCCGTGGAGCCTGGCCTTTCAGGTTTTTCACTTTTTTTGGTGTTTGCTCTGTACTTGTCCACGTGTTTCAGACACAACCCTCACTAGTGATCGGCCCGTTGGTTGTTTGTCTCACTAAAAGCAAGGGTATTCACTCTTTCACAGCACCTACCAACCAATCAGAACTATTTACCCAATGTGCCTATTCAGGTAAGTACAGAAAGACAACTTTGTTAGTGTATAGTTAGCTGTAATTGCCCGTCGCGATATAACCTTCGTGGTTGAAAACGACGTTAAACACCAAATAAAGAAAGAAAGAAAGCTGTAATTGTTTTATTTGTGATTTTTTCTCTCCAAGTCTGACTGTTTCACCCATTTCATCATGTGAATATAGTTACGATAAAGCTCTTCTTCAGTCTCCTATTACTTTCACACCTTTCTGGTTTCCACAGCCCAACAGATTGCAGCAGCTATTGCCGGACAGCAGGCTAACCTTCAGAAAGTCTCCATCCCTACCCCCACTCACACCCCTCCCCCAAACTCCCGTACCCCCACCCCCACCCAGCACCCCACCCCCTCACTCACCCCCACCTCAGTGTCGTCACGGCGATCGTCTGCAGTGACTCTGGAGAGTTTGACCGGCGTTCAGGGCGCTCATCAGCAGACTCTGCAACCCCAGAACATCAGCTTTGTCTCTCAGGGTGAGAGAGTGTGTAAGTGTGTGTGTTTGCCACTGTGTGTGTGTGTTTTCTGTGTGCATTTGGAGGGGAATAAGACACTACATGTAGCAGGTCTGCAGATAATTTGACGTGGAAGATGGAAAATGTCTCCAGCCTTAGCATCCTGTGGTAATATCAACATTTATATTTTCCTCTGCCTTCCGCAGACCCTTCTGGCAGTGGAGTGAACCAGGGCGCGACTCAAGGGGCACAACTGTCCAACATCAACCTGGCCAGCCTGAGTGGTCTGCCCCAAGGTCTCAACCTGCAGAGCATCGCGGGACTGTCGGGCGTCAGCCTTGCCAACCTGGGGCTGCAGCATATGCAGGTATGTGTGTTGTGTGTGTGTGTGTGTGTGTGTGTGTGTGTGTGTGTGTGTGTGTGTGTGTGTGTGTGTGTGTGTGTTGTGTAGGCTGTGTGTGTGTGTGTGTGTGTGTGTGTGTGTGTGTTGTGTGTGTGTGTGACTGTGTGTGTGTGTGTGTGTTGTGTGTATGTGTTGTGTGTGTGTATGTGTGCGTGTTGTGTGTAGTGGTGGGAAGTGTGTGGGGGGGGAGGGTTGGGGGGAATGTGGGTGCGTATGGGGAGGGGAGGGGGAGTGATTGTGCAAGTATGTTGTGTGTGTGTTGGGGGGGGGTAGGAGGAAGGGGGGAGTTTTTGTGTTGTGTAGGGGGAAGGGCTGTTCAATCATGCAAGTATGTTGTGCGTGCGTGTGTGATTTCAGTTTTGTTTGTGTGAACAACCGTTAACATCTTGAGCAGTAACTTTGCAATCTCAGTAGCAGAACCCTGAATGTCAAGGTGTACTTTTGTTGCACAGGTATCCCTGTCCATGCCAGGTATAGCTGTACCTGTCCCTATCACCATGATCAACACCAACCCCTCCATTCTACAGAACCAAGCTGGAATTCTGGTAAATCATCAAATCTGATAAGTTGTACCGTTGTTTTCTGACTGTTAGGGAATTGTTTTTTTCCTCGATCCTGATCAACTTGTCTGATAGTCGATGTAGCAATGTTTGTGGTTAAGGGAAAACTGTGGAAAAGTACTCGCTCGGAGAACATGGAAATAATCATACAATGGAACTAATTTCCACTGAAATCTTCATCAGTCGACATAAAGAAGTACTTGCAGAAGGAAAAACAGAAGAAATCAGGACAAGGAGGGGATTCACACAAATATAAGGGGGCCAAGTTCAAGTTCAAGTTCAAGTTTTATTAGTCCATAACCCATGGGGGCATTTTGAACAATCAATACAATCATGATATATGCTAATATAGTAAAAAATAAAAAATAAAAATTATGAAAAACTGTTACAAATTCTATTAATAAAGTCCAAAATATTCTTTAGCAATTTCTTTTTCTTAGTAGCAAACAACTTTTTAAGTTTAAGTGCATTAGGCTTTTTCCAATAGTAAGGTGGTAACAACTCAGCTCTTTCTTCTTTGAAAAAATCACAGACAAATAAATAATGGAATTCATCACCTATGTCTTGTGATACACATTTGGTGCAAGTTCTTTCTGACCTCGGGATGTTAAGATAACGTTCTTTCTGTACAGGCAAATTGTTGTTTAATGTTCTAAACTTCATCATTGAAACACATTGCTGATATGGCAGGTGTGTGACATAGTCTTCACATGCAAAAATATCTTTAAACATTCGATAATTCCAAAACATATTTTTTGTTCCAATTTCTGTAAACTGGTCATACAAGCTTCTTTTTACTTTCTTTTTAAACCATGCGCTTGAGTATTGAACATTTTCTTGAAAAGTCCAAAGGCCAGAGAGACCAATTTCATTTAACGTTTTTCAATAAAACATAAATAATTAGATTCAATCATCTTGTTGATATGCAATTTATAAGTAAAACAATACACAATACTTGAGAATGTATTTTTATGAATAGGACTAATTAGTTTATACCAATAGCAAAGCATTCTACATTTCATATTAACATCTAGTGGATATCTTCCAAGTTCACCAAATATCATAGCATTTGGAGTTGATTTTTTTTGTTTGAAAACAATTTTATAAAAACGCAATTGAAGTTTAGTAGTAAGTTCACAGGAACCAAACCCCATACCTCACATCCGTATAGTAAAATTGGAGCAATCATGTTATCGAACAGGTCAACTTGTATGTCCACAGGCCTGGTTGCTCGGTTGGTAGAGCATTGGACTTGTGATCTTAGGGTCATGGGTTCGAATCCGGGCTGGGACGGACATGGGTCAAATTTTTGTGCAGACTGAGAGACAGTATCCATGTCCCCCCCCCCCCCCCCCCCCCCCCCCCTGTCGCCACTGTGGCATGTAAAAGACTGCGGTCATTCTGCCATAAGTACATGTGGCTGATTACAACTAAACACGCACACACCTGGGTAGCGCGACACTGTTGCTGCTAGCTTTCCACTGGGAGGAAGCGACCCGAATTTCCCAGCAATGGTACAATAAATGAATGGGGGAAAAAACAGAAGAAATCAGGACAAGGAGGGAATACACAAGGATATAAAAATAAACAGAAGTGAACCAAAGAAAACATTTCAGCTGAGTGTTAGACTTGCTTCCTTTTCAAAGCCAGGTTGTTTTGATTGGTGTTTGACAGACCAGCAGCACATCAACAGGCTCATCCCAGGCTGCTCTGGTAACCATGGTGACGGCTCTACCTGCGTCGTCGGCCAGCTCTACGTCCGGCACCTCCACCACCGGCACAATGTCGTCGCAACAGGTCGTCATGTCCACAGGTACATAGCTGTCTTTTCTAGTCACTTGTGCTCATTTTTTTTTGTTTTTCTTGTTTCTTTTTCTCTCCCCCCCTCAAATTCTATCTCTGTCTTTATTTGTCTCTCCCATTCATGAAAAAAACTTTTGTTTGAAATGGTCTCTTTGCCAAAAGGCAAATGCCTGTTGGTCTGATCTAATTGACACCTGTCTGTATTCTACAGGTGTAGGTTCCAACCAAACAGCAGTGCTACCCAGCGGCTCAGGTATGCTGTCGTTACCCGTGGGTCTGAGCGGTCTAACCCAGCTGATGCCGGTCACCACCAAAGCCCAGGGGGGTGTGGGGCTGCGAACACCTGCCAACCTCCCTCAGCTGCTACAGGTGAGTCATTTCTTACACATGAAACCGGTCTCTTTTCTCCAAGTGCTAATATAGGCTGAAAGGATATCATCTTCCTGTAGCAGTGCCTCTTTTGGACACACCCCTCGTTAGTGACAGGCCTATAATGTCACGAGGAAAAGTTTGACTCAATAAAAGCAAGAGTATTCATTCTTCCACAACCCATGTAACCTCTACAGTTTTTTTTTAATATCGTCTATTGTCTTTACCGTTGGCGAGGACTATACATCTTTAGGATTTAAGTCTTATTCATAGATATAATCAAAGGATGAAGAGAATGTTTTATATTACAATATTATTACCTGATCCGGGTACATTAGTTGATAGAGCACTGAACTTGTGATCCTAAGGTCACAGGTTCAGATCCTGGCAGGGACGGACAGACTCAGAGATGGTATCCATGTCCCACCCCTGTGTCACCACAGTGGCACGTAAAAGACCTTGGTCATTCTGACATAAGTGCAGGTGACTGATTACACTTGAACACGCACACACCCGGGTAGCACTACTCTTGTTGCTGCTAGCTTTCCACTGGGAGGAAGCGACCTGAATTTCCCAGCATTGGGATAATAGAGTAAATAAAATGAAATGAAATCTCCAACAGTTGCCGGGTGGTCAGCAGTCCATCCAGTTACTGAGTCTCCAGCAGCAGCAGCGAGGGGGTCAGCTGAAGCCCGGGACACTGACCGCTGCCATCACCTCACAGCCACAGCAAGGGGGCTTGAACCGGCAGGGGACAGGCATCTCGACCGCCGTACCACTCTCCTCAGGTCAGTGTGGCTGTCAATTTAATACAGTGCTATAGTCCAGCTGAGGGGCAGGTGGAGCACGTTTAAAATAAAATGGAGGCAACTTTTACACAGCGCTCAAGAAAAGTTGTTAAGGACGATTAGTACTATCTTCTGTTAAAATGACTTGTTTCCAGCTTTCGCAGTTTGAGCCCTGTACAGGTACATTTTCACAAATTACCCGTGCACCTGGCACATAAGAGAGGTCAGTGGGTTGCATTACTGTGGCTCGTTTAGGGTTGAAATTGACTCATTACTGGTCATAGCGGTCAAAAATATACTAGTGTAGAGTGAAAACGATTAAGGATAGCACTTAACCCTTTCAACAAAAGATAGTACGAATCATTTGAACAACTTTTCTTCTTAAGCGTTATATAAAAGTGGCTTGAATTTATTTTAATTAATTAAAAACGTCTTTCACTAGCCGCTCGGCCGGACTATACCTGCCATGAAAGGCATCTCCATTGCTGTACACACAAGTCAGTGTGGCTGTCAGTTTACAACAATGGGCGGGGATGTAGCTCAGTCGGTAGCGCGCTGGATTTGTATCCAGTTGGCTGCTGTCAGCGTGAGTTCGTCCCCACGTTCGGCGAGAGATTTATTTCTCAGAGTCAACTTTGTGTGCAGACTCTCCTCGGTGTCCGAACACCCGTGTGTACACGCAAGCACAAGACCAAGTGCGCACGAAAAAAGATCCTGTAATCCATGTCAGAGTTCGGTGGGTTATAGAAACACGAAAATACCCAGCAGGCTTCCTCTGAAAACGGCGTATGGCTGCCTAAATGGCGGGGTAAAAAAACGGTCATACACGTAAAATTCCTTTCGTGCAAAAAACACGAGTGTACGTGGGAGTTTCAGCCCACGAACGCAGAAGAAGAAGAAGAAGAAGTTTACAACAGTGGTACCTGCAGTGAAAGGACACCCTGGGGCCCAGCCAAAATGTGTCTCTATATTGTAGGTCACGGCTGTTCCCAGCTTGTGTTTTGGTGTGAGTTAAAAATAGCCCAGCAGAGGGAATACTTTGGCTGCCAACAGCACACTGTTAAGGCCAAAAAAAATAATTGTCTGTTTCTGGTAACATGGCTAAAAAAAAATAGGGTCGGTAGGAAGGGATTTTTTTATTTTTTTACTTTTTTTTTTTTACCCCAAATGTAGGCCAATAAAACTAACTTTAAAAATCGCGCAAAGAGACTGGATTCACTATACATAGAGACAAGACACTCAACACATTTACAAATCGTCAGCGGACTTTCGTTTTCACACGTTTTTGTTGTTCATTTTCTCACCCTGTCCTTTACCACCCCCCCCCCCAAAAAAAAACATTTTGAGTTTGGAAAAAAAAGTTTAGGGTCGGCGCCGAAATTTAAGGTCGGTCGGGTGACCAGAAACAGACAATTTTTTTTTTGTGGCCTAAGCTTGCTTGCCTGTTACACCCAACTGCTTGCGCGCTATACTGGGAGATCGGCCTTCTCAGTGCTAGCTACTAGCTGCTGTGTTATCGCTGCAGTGTGGAAAGGATGGGTGCTAAAAATAGCCTGCAGCTAGAGTAGCAGAAATGAAGCCCTGGGGAGGTGTCTTGCCATGACAGGTATATTTTAGTCACGTTTAGAGAATTAATCCATGAGAGTAAGGCCATACTTCTACTGATCTTAACAAAAACATGTTTGGGCTGATATCACTGTAATCACATGTAGCTTGTTCTGAATTTCATAAAGTATCCCATGAAAAAGACTTGAGTTGTGACATTTCCCAACTCTCAGTCTTCAAAATATGGCTCGAGACATTTATTTTCTCAAAGAGGTTGTCTTGACAATTTTGTGAAAACTCTTGCTCATGACATTTATTTTCTTCAAGAGGTTGCCTTGACAATTTTATGAACACTTTTCCGTGTGACATTTATTTTCTTCAAGAGGTTGCCTTTGACAATTTTGTGCAAATTCTTCAGCATGACAGTAATTTTCTCCAAGAAGTTGCCTTGACAATTTTGTGAAAACTCTTTCGTGTGACATTTCAGTGTCAGTGCTGACAAGCCAGCAGATGTCAGCTCTCACCTCCCTGACAATGGGCAAGGCCGGCGCGGGGGGAGCGGGGCAGTTCATTCAGCTGACCGGGGGGGCTCAGGGTGGGGTCTCCAACCCCCAAGGGGGTCCCCAGACCCTCCACACTCAGCTGGCGTTCCAGAAAGCAGGGGGCGGTACGGGCACCCTTCAGTTTCATCAGCTCCAGTTGAAGCAGGCGACCGCGCCGACCTTGACCCCCACAGCGGCCATGCAGAGTGCCGCCAAGTCCAAGAGCAAGAAGAGAGGAGGTGCTACGCCACCCAAATCATCCTGAGGGATTTGTTGCGTTGTGGTTTTCCCTGGGACCTTGTGTATGGGTGGGGGAGAGAGACAGAGAGAGAGACAGAGAGAGAGACAGAGAGAGAGAGACACAGAGAGAGAATGTGTGTGATTAGGAGTTTGAGAGTGAATGGAAAGGTACATGTCCTTCACCATTATTTATTATTGTTTATCATGTTATGTCAGTTTTGACGTGTGAAATAATATCATTCAGTGTTTTTAAGTTCTATCGTGTCTTTAAAATAAATTCCTGTTGTTTTTCTTGGGGAAAGCGTCCATTGCAAATTTTAGGATATTCATATTTCTTTTCTTAATGCGTGTGTGTGTGTATGCTTACAAGTGGTTTTTTGACTCACATGCGAAGCAAAAGTGAGTCTATGTACTCACCTGAGTCGTCCGTCCGTCCGTCCGTCCGGAAAACTTTAACGTTGGATATTTCTTGGACACTATTCAGTCTATCAGTACCAAATTTGGCAAGATGGTGTATGATGACAAGGCCCCAAAAAACATACATAGCATCTTGACCTTGCTTCAAGGTCAAGGTCGCAGGGGCCATAAATGTCTAAAAAACAGCTATTTTTTACATTTTTCCCATTTTCTCTGAAGTTTTTGAGATTTAATACCTCACCTATATATGATATATAGGGCAAAGTAAGCCCCATCTTTTGATACCAGTTTGGTTTACCTTGCTTCAAGGTCAAGGTCACAGGAGCTCTTCAAAGTTGGATTGTATACATATTTTGAAGTGACCTTGACCCTGAACTATGGAAGATAACTGTTTCAAACTTAAAAATTATGTGGGGCACATGTTATGCTTTCATCATGAGACACATTTGGTCACATATGATCAAGGTCAAGGTCACTTTGACCCTTATGAAATGTGACCAAAATAAGGTAGTGAACCACTAAACGTGACCATATCTCATGGTAGAAAGAGCCAATAAGCACCATTGTACTTCCTATGTCTTGAATTAACAGCTTTGTGTTGCATGACCTTGGATGACCTTGACCTTGGGTCAAGGTCACATGTATTTTGGTAGGAAAAATGTGTAAAGCAGTTCTTAGTGTATGATGTCATTGCTAGGTTTAGCTGAAGGTCAAGGTCATGTAAAGGTCAAGCATGTGAGTCGTATGGGCTTTGCCCTTCTTGTTTCTGAAAGTGCTTGTAGGTTTTTCTTAAACAACAATAATTTTAAGGCCATTATGATTATAGGACAGAATACACTGCCATTTTGAATTGTGCATGTTCTTATTAAACTTTGATGTATGTATATATCTTCTTTTCTGATGACTTGAATGTCATCTGCATGTCAGGAAGAAAAAAAAACTGCCGATGTGGACCATCACAAATAAGTACGAGTCATTTTGTTTTATAGCGTTTTTATCCTTTCAGTTGGTTTGGTTTGAACAAGTTGATAGCGGCATAGACCGTAACTCTTCAGTGTGGACAGGAGGTGTGTGTGTTATTTCTAAAGTGCGGTTCACATGGCAGACTTTCAACCAACTATTCCCCAACGTTTCTTGGTTTGAAATTGCTCCTGAGTTCTTGAAGCCAAGTTGGCGAAAAGTCTGCCATGTGAACCGTCCCTGAATGGCCCTTATGATTTTGGTTCGATTTTTGACAGAATTAGCCGCGACTGGTTAACTCAGTTGAGCGTTACTCGTCTCGGCCATGACTATAGCGCTTACTGATTGGTTAGCTCTAACCACACTGCTCTTCCCGCATTAGGAGGTAGCTCCAATAGCTGAACTGGCCTTCAAGTCTGCCGAGATTCACCGTGTAAAACTAGTTTGAGCATTTGCGCGGCACACATGGGCAAAACTACAGGAAATCCTTTTTTAAATCGGATATTCCTGCTTTCCGGATGGGAACTCTCATTCCAGAAGAAACGCCATGACACCCAGGAAAAGTCGAAAGGCATTTATTTCATTGGATACAGGTCAGGGTTCAGACAGGGCAACAAGAGTTATGGCTGACGCCCCATGCAAAAGAACAGGGAAGCAATTTGAAGAAGTGCAATGTTTGCATGACAGTTTTACATTGAAAATGAACTGTTGAGAGATTGTGTGAGAATAGACAATTTATTGAAATAACGCTGTTAGGTTTGTATAGGTTGTGAAAGAGTGAAAACCCTTGCTTTTTCTCTGACAAATAACTTCACACATGCTCCTGTCCTTGTGTTTCCAACACACCCCTCGCTAGTGGTTGGCCCCTCCAATGTTTGCCCGAGTAAAAAGCAAGGGCATTCACTCTTTCAAACCCCATACAAATCCAACAGAGTTATTTTCAAAATGTGACCCTCCACCACGAAATGAGTCGCATGTCACCTCGCGCGGTTCTGCGCTAGGCTTAATAAAAGTCCGGGGAGTGTCTGGTAACAGTGTGAGGGTCACCTTAGTCACAGGCTTATAACTCAAACAGTTTTCGCTCTTTTCTAAAACGGTTTTCACCACTGGATAGAGCATAAAAAAACTCTTTAGAAAAATGTAAAAATATGAAAATCATGCAAAGGTGACATGCGACTCATTCCGTGGTGGAGGGTCACAAATGTGTATTATAGCCAAGTGAAGCAGACAAGTAGTGACAAGTAGTGACAAGACCCAAGAAACAAAGGGAAGGAAGTGTGCTAAATGTAGACAAGTCGGTTAAAATTATGAGGAACCAGTCTCCTGGGCCGAGGAGCACAAAGCGAAACTGGGTCCCACCCAACTGGGTGGTATGCAGCCGCGGGGTCGGATTGCTTTCAATTGAGATGTGTTGTGATTTCGACAATTCAAACCCCGCGGCTTCTCCCCGCGGGTTAGGGGGAAGAATTTACCCGATGCTCCCCAGCATGTCGTAAGAGGCGACAAACGGATTCTGTTTCTCCTTTTACCCTTGTTAAGTGTTTCTTGTATAGAATATAGTCAATGTTTGTAAAGATTTTAGTCAAGCAGTATGTAAGAAATGTTAAGTCCTTTGTACTGGAAACTTGCATTCTCCCAGTAAGGTCATATATTGTACTACGTTGCAAGCCCCTGGAGCAATTTTTTGATTAGTGCTTTTGTGAACAAGAAACAATTAACAAGTGGCTCTATCCCATCTCCCCCCTTTCCCCGTCGCGATATAACCTTGAACGGTTGAAAACGACGTTAAACACCAAATAAAGAAAGAAATATACATGAACACATGGCATGAGCGATACACATGAACACATGGTATGAGCGATAAACAAATGAACACATGGTATGAGCGATAAACACATGATCACATGGTATGAGCGATAAACAAATGAACACATGGTATTGGTAGTTTCTTTCTTTATTTGGTGTTTAACGTCGTTTTCAACAACGAAGGTTATATCGCGACGGGGAGAGGGGATAGAGCCACTTGTCAATTGTTTCTTGTTCACAAACGCACTAATCAAAAATTTGCTCCAGGGGCTTGAAACGTAGTACAATGTATTACCTTACTGGGAGAATGCAAGTTTCCAGTACAAAGGACTTAACATTTCTTACATACTGCTTGACTAAAATCTTTACAAAGATTGACTATATTCTATACAAGAAACACTTAACAAGGGTAAATGGAGAAACAGAATCCGTTAGTCGCCTCTTACGACATGCTGGGGAGCATCGGGTAAATTCTTCCCCCTAACCCGCGGGGGGTTATTGGTAGTACACATACAGCAGAACAGCAGTTCTCTAGTACTAGCGGTACACTACTGTCCAAGCTACGCTGCATTTCTATAATCTAACCTACAGAGGTACCTGCCATGAAAAGACACCCTTGGGACCAATCAAAAGTGTCCCTACATTTCAGGTGGCGTTTCGAAACAGGTATAACTTGAAATCTAAAATTTATCCAAGATATAACTTGTATAACTTAAAAAAAGGTAGAACAGGTATAACTTGAAATCCAAAACTTATCAAAGGTATGACTTGGTTAAAATAATAGGCAAAGGGGCAACAGAAAGTGTCCTTTCTTGGGAGGTGTCCTCTCATCGGAGGGGCCTTACATCTCAGGTACCACTGTACTACATGGTACACAAAACTGGCTTCCGTTTGTACACATGTTACACAAGCTTTCTCCTTTCTTTATCACTAAAATTTCTCACAGGCAGGCAACCAGCACATATAGCATTGCAACAAGCACAAACAGTATAGCAACCAGCACATACTGCATAGCAACCAGCACATACAGCATAGCAACCAGCACATACAGCATAGCAACCAGCACATACTGCATAGCAACCAGCACATACAGCATAGCAACCAGCACATACAACATAGCAACCAGCACATTCAGCATAGCCTGTATTGGCATTGCAGCAATATGTGGGAGGTGTTGGGGTGGGTTGATAGGTGTGCACATGTATGCTTGTGCGTGTGCTTTTTGTGTATATGCTCTGTGTGTGTGTTTGTGCGTGTGTAGCTTGTATGCAAGATATACTGTTGAAGTTGCCCTTGCGACCACCTCTGGAAAGCGACCACCTCTGGAAAGCGACCACCTGCCCACAACGACCGTCCCAAGGATCCCAGACACATGTTTGTCTCTATCTAATTCACCTTAATAGGGATCACCTGTCTATGATTACCAGTTTTGGTCGGTCCCTTTCTTTCTTTCTTTATTTGGTGTTTAACGTCGTTTTCAACCACGAAGGTTATATCGCGACGGGGAAAGGGGGGAGATGGGATAGAGTCAATTGTTTCTTGTTCACAAAAGCACTAATCAAAACTTTGCTCCAGGGGCTTGCAACGTAGTACAATGTATTACCTTACTGGGAGAATGCAAGTTTCCAGTACAAAGGACTTAACATTTCTTACATACTGCTTGACTAAAATCTTTACAAAAATTGACTATATTCTATACAAGAAACACTTAACAAGGGTAAAAAGAGAAACAGAATCCGTTAGTCGCCTGGGGAACATCGGGTAAATTCTTCCCCCTAACCCGCGGGGGGTTTGGTCGGTCCCTTGGGTGGTCGTTATAGACAGGTTGGACTGTATAGCAAATCAAATGAAGTTCATTCAAACACGTTTGAGCTCTAAGACGAGGCAATGAGCAAATGCGCTTGGACAGTATGGCGTACACATTATGCATATCACCGACCGATATATATCTGACCGATTCATCCAAACCCTTCAACCACTAATTTATACAATTCAGCAATGAGACTCGCCTACCTTCTCTTTTGACTACACAACGGTCGTATAAACTGATCGGCCTCTTATCTGTGAATTGAGCAGAATATACATGGAAGTAGATTTCTACATTATACATTTAACTGAGCTTGCGGTAGGTGCCAGTGCCAACAAAAATGCCTTGGCGCTGTTGGGTTGTGTGAAATGAGTTTGGATTGAAATGGTCTAAGGCCTAAAAAAAAAAATAGGTGTGGTTACAGTAACCCGACCTACCCTATTTTTAGGGGCCGACCCTATAGCTTTTTATTACATTTGTCAAAAAAAAGAGAAGAAAACGAGTGCAGAAAACGCAATGAAAGCGAAAGCGATCGAGTCGCACACTTATTTCCCTGTCAAGTAGGTTTAATTTGTACACATTAGAAAAAAAAGGTAAAAAAAAAAAAAAGTGATTGCCTACCTTCCTACCCTATTTTTTTTGGCTATGTTACCGTAACCACACCTATTTTTTTTTTTGGCCTAAGCTCAGTGATCGTACTGTAGGTAAAAAGAGTTCTTCCTAAATAATGTTATGATAATGTAAACCTTACCAACAGATTTTCTCACTGATTTGGGCTAATTTACCAATCTGTGTATTTGTGAAATTGATATGCGTTATCCAGACCTGGGAACCCATACGATTTTGCCGTATTTTGTATGGATGATCGTATGGATGATCGTCTAGAATACAATCAGTACGGTCAGTGGGAAAAAAAAAGGCTTAGAAAAAATCCTGTTCTACTTTTCTTTACAAGCGTGTCCCGAAGCCGATCCAGTGTTTTGACACATGATCACCATTTTTGTCAGTAAACATTGAAAGAAGAATTTGTTTTAAATGTATTTAAAAACTTATTTAACGATGCGGCGGATGCGTGTGAAGCATGTTTGAATCATGGATGTTCAAATGCTGTGTGGATTACGCTCATATTTCCGAAACTACACCAAGTTTGTTTGGGAATACTCCAAGTATAAAACGGGGGCTCCCAGGTCTGGTTATCATTTATCGAAATGCAAAGGTGCACAGAATGTATGAACACATATTCATGGAAAAACATGGAAACATTTGGTGGTTTGAACTCAAAGATGACCAACAGAGATTTCCATTGCAAATACATGACTTAATTAGTTTTATAACATTGCACATAATTTTCCAAAAATGGTACATTTGTTCTTGCTGGCAAAGGGATAAATGTACACAGAAAAAAGTTGCATCACATTAATTTCAGATTAAACAATGAGTTTGACTGATCTTTAGTGCACATATCTTGTATAAGCTTTGAAGGGAGTAGTGAATCACATATAAAAGGAGGTTTTGTTATGAAAACAAAAGCACATGCTACAAAACAATCCATGATTCCAGAGTATGATACACCGACATTAACTACAGTTATAACCAAATGATCTACTCTCATCCTTAGTTATAATTCAGCAACTCAAAAAAATCAGCTCACAGTTGTAGAAGCCTGAAACAAGACTGCTGATATTCAAAAGTCCAGTCCAAAAAACAAGACTACGAACGTTCGAAAATCAAAACTAAAAAAAACACAAAACAAGACAGCTAACATAGGAAACCAAGACTGTAAAACCAAGACTTCTAACCTTTGAAAATCAAGACTCAAGCAACAACATTGCTAATAACGTTTGAAATACAAGACTAAAATAACCAAGACTGCTAATGTTTGGAAACCAAGACTAAAAAAACAAGACTGCTATTGTTCGGAAACCATGACTAAAAAAACAAAATTGATAACAAGACTGCTAACAAGACTCAAAACACAGGACTGCTAACTAAAAATCAAGACAAAAATACAACAAACAAAGTTTAACAAGATAAGTTAAAGATGTTGCTCTGCTCAGAGCACTGTTGAAGCAGCGTTTGTCTTTTTGTCGCAGATAAGGCCAACAAAAAAAAATTGTCTGTTTCTGGTCACCCGACCGACCCTAAATTTCGGCGCCGACCCTAAACTTTTTTTTTCCAAACTCAAAAATGTTTGTTTTTTTGGTGGTAAAGGACAGGGTGAGAAAATGAACAACAAAAACGTGTGAAAACGAAAGTCCGCTGACGATTTGTAAATGTGTTGAGTGTCTTGTCTCTATGTATAGTGAATCCAGTCTCTTTGCGCGATTTTTAAAGTTAGTTTTATTGGTCTACATTTGGGGAAAAAAAAAAAAAAAAAAAAAAAAAAAAATCCCGACCTACCGACCCTATTTTTTTAGCCATGTTACCAGAAACAGACAATTTTTTTTTTTTTGCCTAAGGATATAAACAGTCAAATCATTTCAACAACTATCCCACAGATGACTACACATGCCTAGTGTTGCCAGCCAAACAAAACTTAATGCAGTTTGTCAGTTAGCATCTCCCGTCAAAATATATTGTACATTTCCCGTGATCACGTTCTGAGGCTAAAGGCTATGAGCGGCATGCCAAAATGGACTCAAATAACAATTGTTTGACAATGTTCTTACGTAATCAAACACAATGTCTTGACCTAAACTACCCAAGTTAGAAAGAATTCTCTCTTTTGTCGAGACTATTAGACTTCCATGTAGGTATTTGATGGGATTAGTTCATGTGCTGGGGCCTGATCGAGGCTTACGCTATCCTGCCAGAACAATGATGAAAATTAATCAATAAAACTAGGAGTGCCTTTATTTAGCCTCATCATGCAAGCATGTACAAAAACTACTGACAAAAATATAACAGCAGCATTGATACATAGACAGTGGAACCCCCCTTTTAAGACCTCCAAAAATCAGAAACATTTAGGTCTTAAAAAAAAGGGAGTCTTAAAATCATAGACCCAATAGCCTGGACCGCCAACTCGTCACGTGACCCTTCGAGGTTACGACGCTTGACTTTCAGGGGCGCTTAGCGTCCGGTTTGAAAGGCCAGTGATTCGAAGACAGTGAAAAGAAAGCACGCTCCAGTTATATGTGACAATGGGAGGTGACAATGAACTGGATTTTCCAAAACTCCAAACTAAACCAAACAAAACTCATCGAAAAAACATGTTCCATATGCACTTTAGCTGAGTTTATTTTAGCATTTTCAGAACTTACCTCGGCAACTTCGTCCATGTTTACAATCGACACCGGATATGACATCCCCCTGATTTCTGAAAGGCCATGTAAGCGTAGGTTCCTAAATGCGAGAGGCTGCTACCTCGTAATAGAGAGAAAGAGCGGAGAGAGAGCTAGTTAAATTGGCGGTCCAGGATAAATGGTCTATGTTAAAATGGAGGCAAATGTACAGATGCTATGAAGAGAAAATGTGTAAAAGCAAAGTGTGAAAGGAGGAGGTGGGGGTGACCTTAACATGGGCGACTTAAAGGGGTGTTTCCACTGTACTCATAAAAGGTGGGTCAATATCACAAATTGCAGATTGCACTGTTAGGGTACTGTATTGGGGTCTATGTCAGCCTAAAGAGTGGGATTCCCTGGAAGTGGAGTTTCTGTAAGGGGGGATACCCTGTATACAGGGAATCCCACAGAGTGGAGTTCCTGTAGGAAAATATGATTGCGCTAAATCTCGCACCAAGCGCGTGACTGCCGTAAACCGATCTGAGTTACCTTAGCGTTCCTTCCCCTTCCAAAAATGGTGGTTCCACAAGTGGCGCGGTGGTAAGACGTCGGCCTTCTAATCGGGAGGTCGTGAGTTTGAATCCCGGTCGCTGCCGCCTGGTGGGTTAAGAGTGGAGATTTTTCCGATCTCCCAGGTCAACTTATGTGCAGACCTGCTAGTGACTTAACCCCTTCGTGTGTACATGCAAGCACAAGACCAAGTGCGCACGAAAAAGATCCTGTAATCCATGTCTGATTTCGGTGGGTTATGGAAACACGAAAATACCCAGCATGCCTACTCAACGAAAGCGGAGTGAAGCTGATTATGCTCTCAGAGTATAGTTTGGGGAACCCAAAAGGGCAAACGAGCTCACACGTATCCAGAAAATTCTTGAACGCTGAAGCAGAAGAAGTTGGTTCCACAAGAAAATCTGTTAGAACTCCTGAATAAAAATAAAATAAAAATTACAAACCATACTGGAATTTCTAAGTAAGGTAAAAAAAATGATAGAAAAACATCAAATTCTACCGATGTTGCTAAGCATCACATGACTTTCAGCGAGATCAGTGAAACGCTACAGGGACTCCAACCTGTGGGATTCCCTGTATACAGAGAATCCTCCTACAGGAACTCTGCACCTACAGGGAATCCCACTCTTTTGGTCGACATAGACACCATCAGCATTAGAAAAAGTTCAACCGCTGAGGGAAACAAAGGCAGGGGGAGATTTTGTATCAGACTTCCCCAGCAGACCATGGTGTTGATCACAATATATTTCTTCAGGCTTCTGCATGAGATTGGAGCAACCTTCCATTTGGACAATTACCAAAACTCAACAGTCTAGATACTTTCTGTGCAGTTTTTTGTTTTTGTTTTTTTTGAACTAATTTTGTAATTGACTCTTTTGTCCATCTGTGAAATAAATTCATGGGTGTTACTGGGAAAAATCAAAAAACCTGAAAGGCAGGGGTCCAAAATGCTCAAGTTTGAAAGAAAGTTTCTGGACACCGACGAAACCAAATCATAATAAGCAAGATGGCGGCAAATCCAAGGGAGCGAACCGAGAAAGCACGCGAACCGGTGTCAAAAGTCGGATCGGAACCGCTGCTCGTTATTTCAACTTAGCGAAACGAAGCTCTTTTTTTTTTCTTTTTTTTTTTTAAAACGGAAAACCGGAATTTCCGGCTTCAGATTTTTTCAAAAACCGGAAATCCGGCAAAAGCCGGAAGAGTAACACCCATGTAAATTCAACAAAATCTGTCCACTCTGCACTGGAAGCGGACAGGCTGTCGATTGTTGGTACGTGTCCATGGGGAGGCCTGCTCTTGTTCCCTGTACTTTCTTTCTTTATTTGGTGTTAACGTCGTTTTCAACCACGAAGGTTATATCGCGACGGGGAAAGGGGGGAGATGGGATAGAGCCACTTGTCAATTCTTTCCTGTTCAAAAATTTGCTCCAGAGGCTTGCAACGTAGTACAATATATTACCTTACTGGGAGATTGCAAGTTTCCAGTACAAAGGACTTAACATTTCTTACATACTGCTTGACTAACATCTTTACAAAAATCGACTATATTCTATACAAGAAACACTTAACAAGGGTAAAAGGAGAAACAGAATCCGTTAGTCGCCTCTTACGACATGCTGGGGAGCATCGGGTAAATTCTTCCCCCTAACCCGCGGGGAGTATTCCCTGTACAAGGATGAAAGATCTGGGGTGGTCCACAAAACCATCTACACGAGAAGCAAGGTTTCCTGAATCTCTTCCATTCTTGTTTTCCTTCAGGACTTTGGAGAAATTCATTGTACTTTGGCAGTCGTGGACATCCCCCCCTCATCTTCTTTCAAGATCTACTGAGTATTTTCCAAGTCATGCTATGTGCAAGGAAAATATGAAGAACCTGTGACGAAATTGAAGGAACCATTTTCAATTCACGTATAAAAAACAACTTTTGCTTAATATAATGCCTTTTTTCCTCAAAAAACATGCACATCAGATCCCTCTATTTACTACCATGGTAGCTTGCCTTGGCTTCAAGGGACAAAACTCTACTGCAGCTCATAAAACTCATGACAGAGTTATTTCCACAAAAATGGTTTATTTCTCATCATTTTTTTCTCTCCTCGTGTACACATCCGCTTCCTTGATTGTCTTGTTCCTCCGTGTCGGTTTGCGTCGAGTCCTTGTATCTTTTTCTTCCATTATGAAATATCCACTCAGGTCTCCATGCAAGAACTCTTTTGTTTTAGATGCAATAATTTTTTTCTCTCCTCTTATGTCACTCTCGTTTTCTTCGTTCAGGAGGGGGGGGGGGGGGGGGGGGGGGGCGCGGCGGTAATTGCCTGTTTTTGCGTGCCTGTGTATCTGTGATTTCCATACTTTTACCTTCACAGTTCCTGATGTTGAACATCATTTTGGTGGCTTTTTTCCAGACATCCCCTTTTTACATTTAGTCAAGTTTTGACTAAATCTTTTAACATAGAGGGGGGAATTGAGACGAGGGTCGTGGTGTATGTGTGTGTGTGTGTGTGTGTGTGTCTGTGTGTGTGTGTAGAGCGATTCAGACTAAACTACTGGGCCGATCTTTATGAAATTTGACATGAGAGTTCCTGGGTATGATATCCCCGGACGGTTTTTTTTCATTTTTTCGATAAATACCTTTGATGACGTCATATCCGGCTTTTTGTAAAAGTTGAGGCGGCACTGTCACACCCTCATTTTTCAATTAAATTGATTGAAATTTTGGCAAAGCAATCTTCGACGAAGGCCGGGGTTTGGTATTGCATTTCAGCTTGGTGGCTTAAAAACTAATGAGTGAGTTTGGTCATTAAAAATCGGAAACTTGTAATTAAAATTATTTTTTTATTAAACGATCCAAAAACAATTTCATCTTATTCTTCGTCATTTTCTGATTCCAAAAACATATACATATGTTATATTTGGATTAAAAACAAGCTCTGAAAATTAAAAATATAAAAATTATGATCAAAATTAAATTTCTGAAATCGTTTTAAAAACTAATTCATCTTATTCCTTGTCGGTTCCTGATTCCAAAAACATATAGATATGATATGTTTGGATTAAAAACACGCTCAGAAAGTTAAAACGAAGAGAGGTACAGTAAAGCACAGTGCAATCGCTACCGCGCCAAACAGGCTCGTCACTTTCACTGCCTTTTGCACTAGCGGCGGACTACGTTCAGTTTCATTCTGTGAGTTCCACAGCTTGACTAAATGTAGTAATTTCGCCTTACACGACTTGTTATTTCTTCTCTTCATCTCCTTGTTCTTCTTCGTTCATGGGCCGAAACTCTCTTGTTCACTCATGTTTTTGCACAAGAGGATTTTTACTTGTATGACCATCTTTACCCCGCCATTCAGGCAGCCTACACCGATTTCGGGGGTTTCTCTTCAGAATTTTGTATTTTGAACCTCCTCTGTTCCTCAAGAAGACGATGATTAGAATGCCAAACCACACACCTTCCACAATTCACTCTCACACAAACGAAGGGTAGAGAACTCCACTCTGTCAGTCTGACAAGGACGCTCTAGAAGCAGTCATGGCGGGAGAGTTATGTCCCTGCACCAGAGGGCGCTGGAAAAAGAGCAGACTTTTGAGGAGCACTTCGGTAAATCCCACGCACTCCATGGAATGAGTCTCTACCACGGCTGCTAGTTCCCACCCCCTCTTCCCCATATCCAGCATCACACCTTCCCAGCATGCAACAGCGCTCGTCCCCGTCGCGTGACTGTTGACCTTGACGGCGTGCTCAATGACCTTGCCCTCATAGCGTGGCACGGTGTCCTCTAGGCGGGAGAGAGGCTTCTCGAAGAACCACAGAGCGTCCATGGAAAAGGGGCTGAAGTCTTGACTCTTCGGGTCGAAGAACTGAAAGTTAAGTGAATACTCATTAACTCATTGTCTCCCAGGTACAGATATATATCCGTACCCACTCATATGGCTCTATCTGACCAGGTACGGATATATCCGCTCAGACTGTTAGCTTCAGTTGCTTCCTGTAACGTCAATCTAACGCCTGCATTCCAGCGTGTTGATACACACTTACTACACAGTTACTACAATTCTGAGTGACCTGCTGCGGCACAGCTAGTCTTGGCTAAATAACACTTGGTCAACATAGGTGGGGTAGAAAGTGTTAAAGACATAAAAGAATGAGAGAGTTATAACATGTACTTATGTCTCGATTGCAAAGTTTTTTCTTTTACTCTGAGCAAACAAATAAACAGTGTGCTTATACGCCCATGAAAATAACAGCATGATTTTCAAATAACAAAGCTGGCACTAGTCTCCCCACCCTTCTTGCACTACACCTGTTTTGACGCTTGAACAGTCTGCTAAAAGATCTGCGCCACAAGAAAGTGTATGTTTATCTACCAAGCCTCACAATAAATAAAAATTTCTAGCCTTTGTTCTATTTTTCTATCTGTTAGTGTTAAAGGTGTTGTTCTTATTTAATTCTATTTCAATTTATTTACTTATTTTTTCAAAAATCTGACAGAAGTATATGCTGTGGCAGGGAAATATGGCTGGGAAAATGACTACGGTGGGGATGGGGTGGGGGGTGGGGGTTCTATTTCTCTCCAATTACACTGACCTGTGAAACTGTGGGGATGTCGATATAAATGTCCACCAATCGCCAGCCCTGGCTCAGATGCTGCGTCAGCGTGGCCCTCCAGTCACATGACACGTTGGGGACGGGACGGAACATGACCTGCGACTTGTAGGTGACCTTGCACGGCACCAGTGCCATAGTGTAGGTGAACTGCTCCGACGTCAGCTGACCCGTCATCTCGAAGAACAGGTCCACTCGCATCACTGCAAGAGGTTTTTATCATTTTCATTAGGCAAAAAAGAAAAGGTCTGTTTACGGTAACATAGGCCAAAAAAATAGGGTCGGTAGGTCGGGGTTTTTTTTCTTTTCAAAAAACCATATTTTTACGTTATTTTGCAAAAAAAAACAAAGATTTTTTTTTCCCCAAATGCCAAAAAAAGTCTAGGGTCGCGCGAAAAAAATAGGGTCGGTCGGGTTACCGTAAACAGACCTATTTTTTTTTTGGCCTTATTCTACTACAGTGGAACCCCGGCCCTTTCAAGACCTCCAAAAATCTGAGTCTGGGTGGATCTGGGTGGATCTGGGTGGATCTGGGTGGGGGATTTGTTTGTTTGCTTAACGCCCAGCCGACCACGAAGGGCCATATCAGGGCGGTGCTGCTTTGACATTTAACGTGCGCCACACACAAGACAGAAGTCGCAGCACAGGCTTCATGTCTCACCCAGTCACATTATTTTGACACCGGACCAACCAGTCCTAGCACTAACCCCATAATGCCAGAAGCCAGGCGGAGCAGCCACTAGATTGCCAATTTTCAAGTCTTAGGTATGACCCGGCCGGGGTTCGAACCCACGACCTCCCGATCACGGGGCGGACGCCTTACCACTAGGCCAACCGTGCCGGCTGGGTGGGGGATGTGTGTTTGATGATCTTAAAAGGGGAGAGGGTGATCCTAAGGTTCAAATCCAGGTAAGGACGGATCGGACACAGTTCAACTTTAAGTGTAGATTCAGACATGGTATCCCTGTCCCACCCCCATGACACCACAGTGGCACGTAAAAGACCTCGGTCATTTTTTCCAAAAGTGCAGGTGGCTGATTACAACTTCACACGCGCACACCTGCATAGCGCTACTCTTGTTGCTGCTAGCTTTCCACTGGGAGGAAGCGACCCAAATTTCCCAGCATTGAGATAATACAGTAAATGAAATGAAATGAACAATGAAAAAAACACTGTACTAGCACAATTGGAGTAAAACCTCTCACCTGAAGTGGTCCCGCCACCGTTACCGGGCGTGGTCAGTCGACAGTCTTCTTGACCAGTCATGGCCACGCTCAGCAGTCGTTCCCCGCTCTGCGCCCCTCGCTTGATACTCTCCTCGATGTTGCTGGTGTTCAGCACGTGCTGTATGCACCGCGACAACAGTCCGCTCTGCACGCGCGTCGATTGAAGCCACGCCTTCTCCACCCGAAGCTCTGTGCACCCACCGAGGTGACAGGTGGCGGGGTTCCGACTGAAGATGCCTTGAAAGTCTATCAGAACCGCCGCGCCTAGGTGGCCCGTCCTTTGCAAGCCTCCAGGGATTTTGGTGAAATGCAGCAACCTGAATCCACGCGAGTACGGCTGTTCCAACAGCAGGTAGTGTCCCTCGTCTTCGCTGCTTAGCGAAGGTGTGCGTGAGAAGCCTTCCGACTGTGGGCGCACTGTAACCTGCGTGTCGACGAAGTGGTATTCCAGCGGCGGCCCGTAGTAAGCACGCTCTCTTGCCGGGGAAAAATAGGAGTTGAAGACTGGCTTGACTGCTTCATCATCATCCTCTTCATGCACTTTCTTACCGTTCATTGATCCCATGATTTCACTGCACACACCTCAGTGGTTTGGATGACTTGAGGAGCTTAGAACACCATGGTTAGCACAGATCTCTGTGTCCACTGCCAACTGAAAAAGTTAAGGCAATACAGGAACAGTGAACTTTGATTGGCACTCCTTGCAACTAAAATGAGAAAGACAGTAAAATACAGTGGTACCTGCAATGTGAGGCCCCTCCCAAGAGAGGACACCTTCTAATAAAAGACATATCCTTTTGTCTATTGAGTTGACTAAAGAATACCTGTCACGACAGGCCACCTGCAGTGTATAGGGACATTACTGGCTGGGTGTGCTTTTATCACAGGTAGCTCTGTAGTAATTTTTGTTTCCTTCTTGTTTTTTACATTTAGTCAAGTTTTGACTAAATGTTTTAACATAGAGGGGGAATCGAGACGAGGGTCGTGGTGTGTGTGTGTGTGTGTGTGTGTGTGTGTGTGTGTGTGTGTGTGTGTGTGTGTGTGTGTGTGTGTGTCTGTCTGTCTGTCTGTCTGTGCGTGTGTGTGTGTAGAGCGATTCAGAGTAAACTACTGGACCGATCTTTATGAAATTTTACATGAGAGTTCCTGGGTATGATATCCCCACACGTTTGTTTCATTTTTTGGATAAACGTCTTTGATGACGTCATATCCGGCGTTTTGTAAGAGTTGAGGCGGCACTGTCACACCCTCATTTCTCAATCAAATTGATTGAAATTTTGGCCAAGCAATCTTTGACGAAGGCCGGACTTTGGTATTGCATTTCAGCTTGGAGGCTTAAAAATTAATTAATGACTTTGGTCATTAAAAATCCGAAAATTGTAATTAAAAATATTTTTGTATAAAACGATCCAAAATTACGTTCAGCTTATTCTTCATCATTTTCTGATTCCAAAAACATATAAATATGTTATATTTGGATTAAAAACAAGCTCTGAAAATTAAAAATATAAAAATTATGATTAAAATTAAATTTCCGAAATCGATTTAAAAACAATTTCATCTTATTCCTTGTCGGTTCCTGATTCCAAAAACATATAGATATGATATGTTTGGATTAAAAACACGCTCAGAAAGTTAAAGCGAAGAGAGGTACAGAACAGCGTGCTATGCAGCACAGCGCAACCACTACCGCGCTAAACAGGCTCATCAATTTCACTGCCTTTTGTACGAGTGGCGGACTACGGTCATTGTGAAAAAATGCAGTGCCTTCAGTTTCATTCTGTCAGTTCCACAGCTTGACTAAATGTAGTAATTTTGCCTTGCGCGACTTGTTGGGGAGTACAGAGGTACCTGTAATGAAAAGACATCCTTGGAATGCTGTCAAAAATGTCCCTACATGCAGGTGTATTTTGGTCTAGATAACGGACAAAGGGACAATAGTAGGTGACCTTTCTTGGGAGGTGTTCTACCATTTGAGGTACCCCGCATTGCAGGCACGGCTGTATCAACTTCACAAAAGAATACCTGTCACGAAAGGCCACCTTCCTTGTAGGGAATTTATGTTCCTCGGGTGTCAAGGGTGTCCTTTTATCTCAGGTACCACTGTACAACACTTCCAAGCTTCTTGTCCTGCAATGAACGGTCACCTTTGGAATTTTGTCAAACATGTCCCCACATTTCAGTATCAGATGCGTCCCTCTGCAAGTATACTTTGGTCTAGATAACGGACAAGGGGACAGCATGTGTCCTTGGGAGGTGTCCTCTCTTCGGAGGTGTCTTGCATTGCAGGTACCACTGTAGCAGTTCCAGAAAGCCGCTCAGTGGTTTTGTATTGAAAGACACATTTTATGTAGTATTCTTCTTCAACACTCTTTCTTCTTGATATGTTAGAAGCATGCGCATGCATATTGTAGTATAAGTTAGAGAACACGGTTTTTACGTCAAGGTTTATCTTCTTTGGTGTAAGCTAAATGTATTCAGGATTTGAGTTGTTCTTCGCTAATGGTGACTGCGGTGGGTGACATCAAGTAAAATCAATTTTTTAAATTACGGGGAATGATGGTGACAAAATAAGATAATTACTGCATTCTACTGATGTAGCAGTATCAACAAAATCACCATGAAGGAAAATAATATGACAGAAGTAGCACTTATTCCTGCTTGTTTTCGTTTTTTGTTCACAAAATGGCGGCCAAAACGTGGAATGACAGACCCCTGCCATGTTCACAACACATTTCAAACCGACAGCTGCTCTAGAAAGGATAACTGTTATCATTCAACGATAACTTATACTTGGATTAAACTGCACAAAATCTTATTTGGACAACTGACCCTCTCCTGCTCGCGTGCTGCGTCCGATAAAAAACTGGTAACCTTCGAACGCGCGGCGTCACAAATCCGATCCACTGAAGAAAGACAATTTGCCGGCCTGAGCGCCAGGAAGGCAAACACACATTTTTATTTTCAAATCATGGCATCATTATCGATAGATGATGAAGATATTTGGTCGCGTGAATATACATCCGTGTACCTCGCAACGGTGACTTTCGTATCTGCCGTCACAAACGTTCGCCAGGTTACCCCGATTTTCATTTCTTCGCTCGCGCAGTTGAGCATGGATTGTTCTCGTGCGGCCTCAGTCCGGAAGAAGGCAGGGTAAACACACAAATAGTGATGATGTCCCGAGCTTTGTGTACTACATAGAAAAGTTTGTGTACGGCAAAATTGATGACGTGTCACAGAAGCGAGGTAACTCTGTTCGCAGGTTACTTTCACGCGAAATGTCTCTGTGCCACCGCGGTTTCGTCCTGAAAATCAACCGTATCGCATTGATTTTGCGAAAACTGAAAGTGCAGGTAAGTTGCACAAGTTTCCTTAATGCTTACTTCGTAAAATTATTGATGTTAAAGTTGATAGTATGGTTATTTTAGAGCACAGGACTTAAAAATTATCGGGAGCTATGCAGCGACCGGCCATTCTCGAATGGTTTCATTCGTACGCAGGTGACCACAGATAATAGTTCTGCGAAGTTTAGGTGGCACTCTTCGCTGTTTTTTGGCAATACAGTTGCAGAACTGTTTGTGTTGGTATTGTCTCCTTTATAACATTCATTTGTAGCATAATTTGATTGATTGCACCAGTACAGCGTAATACATGCACAAGTATTGGCAATTTGGTGTCGCGTGATTTGCAGGTTACCTCTTTCTGTTTTGATACATTTGAGCAGTAGTTTGCATTTGATTCTAATAATCTGTAGGTATTCCAAGTTACACCCTTTTAAACAATCACTGACCAAAATATCCCTGCCCTGCTGTAAGCAGTTGTGTTGCCACAAAAAGATCAAACTACAAGGTAACCTGCAAACGGTGTCACAAAATTACTGAACCTAACAACACTAAACTGTACATCAAAAATTCTTCAATACATGACAAACTAACAGCAAACACTCTGTTTTCATGGAGTTTACTCAAATTGTTTCACAGAATTAGTTTATAGATATGCTGTGTAAATTTGGTGTCACAAAGTACTGCAGGTTACTCCATTGTGACCCCCACCAGTCAGTCTGCTTTTTTGTCCGAACCATAAAAGTTCCTGACATTTTCTTTTTAGACTCAAATAATACAAGGGCTCCACTTGACAGGAATAGTATTTTCCAGGTTGTAGCTGCATTTTGAAAATTTCAGTAAGTTTCCACTGTTTGGTCACCAATAGCAAAGAACAACTCATTTACGTTAGCTGTGCACATGATTGGAAAGCTTTCATGTCACTCTATTCCATCATTGTTTTTTCCAGTTATCATATAACCATTATTATAATGAACTACTCATTATGGCATTACCAGTACATTTCTGCAATTTCATCTATCGTCCGTGCTAACTGTCACAATTCCTCCAAAAAGTGACTTCAGAATTATCGTTCGGCGCTAACGTAATTTTCGAGTCTTTTGTGGAATTATCATATCATCCAGGCTCTTACTTTCACACTATGTCATCACCTGAAAATGGCAACGCCACATACCTGATGAAGACAACGTAGTATGCAGACGACAGCAGAAGCGAGACAGCCAGTTTCACCTGTGCAGGCCAGTCCTGGTCAATCTACCTGCATCGGTCATGTTGCAGAATTGTTGGGCACCGGCTAATGACGCGTCTCCTGGCAGCACTCACCACTTCTCTGTCCGTGTCACTCACTCCCCGATGGGGCTCTCTTCCGCAATGTCAAGGACGTCTGTGTGCCACAGCTGATGTCACAGTCATAAGAAATGTCCACCAGTGAAAGACAAAATCCGCCATGTTTAGATACGACAATGTTAGCGGGAGGAACGTTGCTTTATTTCTCGTGCTAGCACTGAGTTTAGGCTTTGCTTCGGCATCATCTGGGCTCTGTTTTTTTTCGTTCCTGCACTGACTGTGAGACAGAGTGTGGGACCGGATGGCTTCCAGAGGTCTTTGCTGTCTGGCAGGACTACCCGCTTTTCTTTTGACGTCACAAAAAATTGTGCCGGCACGTGCAGCGCTCGTAAGGATTATGTTTATCCGCTGAACATTTATCGGTGTGTGTGTGTGTGTCAGTGTGTGTGTCAGTGTGTGTGTCAGCCTCTGTGTGTGTGTGTGTGTGTCCGCTGAGTGTGCGTGTGTTCGTGTGTGTGCGTGTGTCTGTCAGTTTGAGTGTGTGTCAGTGTGCGTGTATGTGTGTCATTATGTGTGTGTGTGTGTGTGTGTCATTGTGTGTATGTGTGTCATTATGTATGTGTGTGTGTCAGTGTGTCAGTGTGTGTGTGTGTGTCATAGTGTGTGTGTGTGTGGAAAGCTTGGTCCAGGAATACAACGTTAACACAGTCACTTATCCCATCAAGGATAACTTCCGGCTACCGCGAGAACCCCAAGTACTAGTGTAATGAACGTGAGTTCATATCGACAGGCTTCACTGTCTGTGGACCGGAAGGTCGCTTACGTCATTTACTTTACGTCATGTATTGATGACGTTTTTCTTTACGTCGGAGACAAGGTTTAGTTTGGATGAGACTATAAGCGTTTTCGATTGTTTTGACGTCATGTTATGATGTAAGTTCCGATAATCAATTTTCTTCCGGCAAAAGAAACGGTTCTTGCACCAGCCGTATCAAGTCGGTATCAAAGAATAAGAAGAAGAAGAGGAAGAAGAATAATAAGAAGAGGAAGAAGAATAAGAAGAAGAAGAGGAAGAAGAAGAAGAAGAAGAAGAAGAAGAAGAAGAAGAAGAAGAAGAAGAAGCAGAAGAAGAAGACGAAAGAGAAGAAAGAGAAGGAGATGAAGAAGAAGAAGGGCGACAGCATGCTGTGTCGAAGGTATTGTGATTTTTGGCCGATGACGGTTATCCATTGAGATTTGACAAGATGTGAATATAGTATGTTTGTGGCACTTGTACAGACACACGACAAGACGTTGACAATTATCAAAACCAAGGGTTGAACTATAATGAAAAGTACTTTCTTCAGGTGGGAGGGATGGAGAGAGGAGAGGCGGCTGGGACCGGGATACGCCGCCGGCGGAGGATCGTCATTCGTCTAATACCGTCTTCAACTTCACCGGCGTATTATCTTCACCGTTGTGTCCGTCTACCATCTTCAACTTCACCGTCGTATTATCTTCATCGTTGTGTCCATCTACCATCTTCAATTTCACCGTCTTAGCTCCGTCAGCTACTGTCTTCATGATTGACTAACTGTTCCAGAAATTCGTGAGATTGTCTGTGTCGTGTACAGTGCCACCTTTATGTGATCATCCTTGTTTAATTGGCATCAAACTTTGTTATTTTTATCTTCGTTGAATAAATGTAGTGTTAAAGTTAAAGTACATTTTATTGGGTTATAATATGCAAGATTGAACAAGTGAGAATCTGGAAGTAAAAGTGTTTTGTGTTGTATAATCAAACAGTGCGTTTGTTACATTTGGCGAGCTTGCAGCTTTGTGCTAGAAATTTCAAAATTTTCTATGCCTACTTGTTCAATTTTGTTATAGACCACAATGAAAATTGGGTGTTGTCAGTAATCGGAATAACATTTCTTAGGGTGTACTTTATTTGCTGTGAGTGCATAGATCTTTGTAGAAATTATTTTGATTATGACCAGCTGGAGGACAGATTGTGGACTTTCACCATCGCGTGCGAAGTAACAGGTTAGTGTTCGGTAATTCTTTAGGTGTTGTTACACATTGTTTTTGTGTATTCGTATGCATAAACTGGTTGGAAAATTCCAAAATTTTCTTAGATCGTTAATTTTGGAAAATCATTTTCGCGTGCACATTTCGTGTTGTACATTGGGTTGTCGGTACATTAGTTGCAAAGTGTGAACTAGTGTAAGTGGTGATACAGCATATCGGTGATGTATTTTTAATCTCAGTGTAGTTGCGTGATTGGTAAAAATTGAAATTTCACAATGGCGGCTTCGGTGAACTGGACAGAACTAGTCCAGCAGTTTGAGGAGGAAGGTAAGGCCTTAGGAAAAACAGATGGAGATCTCAAAAAGTTTGTAGAGGCTTGTTGTCGTGATGAGAAAATGGCAATCAGGACGGCAGCAAGAGAAAGGAATTTGGCTTTGGAAATAAAAGATAGAGAGTTTGAAAGGGAGAAAGATTTGGCTATGCTACTGAAAGAAAAAGAGTGGGAAGCAACAAGGGATCAGAAGGAAAAAGAGTTGGCTTTGGAAAAAGAAAAACTTGCTCTAGAGAAACACTTTAGAGAGGAGCAGTTGCAGTTGGAGCAAGCAAAGTTGAAACAAAAAGCGCAGTCTGATGAAGTTAGACGTAGGGATAATGTGGATTCGAAGAAAATGGCCACCAAACCCAAGTTACCATGGTTTGACGAAAAAAATGATGACATAGAGAGTTACTTGCGTCGTTTTGAAAGTTACGCCAAGGCTCTTCATTGGGACGAGTCGGATTGGGCTGGTAGTCTCATTTCTTTGTTGCGAGGTCGGGCTTTGACTTATTCTCAGGAGATTTCGCCATCCGAACAGAATGACTACAATGTGTTGTCCAAGCATTTGTTGAAACGTTTCAGGTGTACTGAGGAGGGATTTCGCCTACAGTTTCGCTCTGTAAAACCAGAATCGAGTGAGAATATGTTCACATTCTTTTCCAGGTTGAAGAGATGTTTCTACAGATGGCAAGAGATGGCGGGGATCGAAGAGAAAGAGAGAAGTTCTAAGCTTGCTGACTTATGCATGCGGGAGCAGATATTGTCAGCTTGTTCGGGTCCTCTGGTAACATTTTTGAAGGAAGGTGCTTATCAAACGGCAGAATCCATGATTGAAGCTGCTGATAGGTATCGAGAAGCTCATCCTACCCAAAACATGGCGGCGAAGGGAAATACCGATCCATTTTTGGCAAATGTTTCGTTACCGGAGGCGGAGAGTCCTCGGGGAGGTGGTTTTGGTGGACATGGAACACAAGGGACATACAACAATAGGTTTCGTCCTAGTGGGAGATTTGTACCAGGTCGTGGCAGAGGTGCTGCTACTGCTAGTGGTGATGTGAGGGGAACTGATTCAAAAGGATTTGCCTTTGGGAGAGGTGGTGGAAATAGTAGAGGAGACTTTCAAGGTGCTGTTGGTAAGTGTTGGTGGTGTGGGCAGTCTTCTCACAAGATTGCTGATTGTCCTTCTAAGGCAAAAGACCAGAAGGTGAAGAGCGCATATGTGGCTGTTATGTCGGAGAACACAATTGAGCAGTCTGTTGTGTCGGTTGGTATGTCAGGCAGTGATGACTTACCAGAGTCAATTCAAACTTGTCAAGGTTCATTGAACGGGATTGAGGTGACAATTATGCTTGATTCTGGTTGTTCGACAGTGGGTGTGCGGAAATCGTTGGTGAGTGATGACCAGTTGACTGGCAGGGTGCAGTTGTGTCGGCAGTTTAGTGGAGACGTCGTGCGTCTACCTATTGCTACGGTCAGTTTGGATACGCCTTACTTTTCAGGCGAGGTGGATGCATGTGTGATTAAAAATCCAGTGTGCGACGTCATTCTCGGTAAAATTCCGGGATCAACATTTCAGGGTGTCGAGGTCACAGCGGCTGTTCAGACAAGAGCTGAGAAAGCAAGGGAACAACGTCCTTTTAGGCCTATTCTGACCACAAAAGCGCCGAAGTTGGACATTTCAGCTGAAAAGTTAGCTGAATTGCAGAAGTCGGACGACACATTGAAATCACTTTTCGACAAGGTCGGAGCAGCAAAACAGGAGGATTCAGTGGGATGTGTTACGTCTTTTGTTTTGCGGGATGGTTTGTTGTACCGGAAGGTGTATTCAAAGAAAACTCAAAAGGTGGACTGGCAGGTGGTGGTACCTTTGATTCTGCGAGAGTCTGTGTTGATTGCGACACACGATGGTTTGTTTGGGGGACACATGGGACCGAACAGCACATTCAAGAGGATTAGTCCAATTTATTTTTGGCCTGGTTACCGTCAGTACATCAAACAATACTGTCGTTCTTGTCAGGTGTGCCAGAAGACTTTTCCAAAGGGTCGAGTGACGCAAGCACCACTGCAGCCTGTACCTGTGATTGATACTCCATTTTCACGCGTGTGCATTGATCTCATTTGGTTTCTATTTGGTTTCTTGATCGGTTTCTATCGCCGGTATGTTCCAAACTTTGCGTCTGTGGTCGCGCCGCTCGTGAACTTGACAAAGAAAAACCAACCGAGCAAAGTCAAGTGGAGTGAGGAGTGTCAAACTGCTTTTGACACGGTGAAGCAAATTTTGTCATCAGAACCAGTGGTTGTGTTGCCAGATTTTGCAAAACCATTCACGGTTCGATCGGATGCATCGTCGTCTAGCATTGGTGCGGTTCTCATGCAAGCAGACGATGGTGGGAGTCTCCACCCTGTTCTGTACGCTAGCAGAAAACTGTTGGATAGGGAGACTAGGTATTCCACAGTGGAGAGAGAATGCCTTGCACTGGTTTGGGCTGTGGACAAATTCCATAGATACTTGTTCGGAACCCACTTTTGTGTCGAAACTGATCACAGACCATTGACATACTTGAAGCAGTCCAAAACCAGCAACGGCCGTCTGTTGCGTTGGGCGTTGTCTCTCCAAGACTACTCGTTTTCGGTAGTTCCCATTGATGGTGTTCGCAATTTTGAGGCGGATGTCTTGTCACGATTGAGCCAGTGAATTTTTTTTTTTTTTACAGAAATTTGTCGAACGCTGTTGTACAAAGTCAAAGACAAGCTGTGTTACTGTCTTTGATTTCCATTCTAAGGTCATGATGTTGTTCATTAGTTTGAAAATGTTCATGAAAATTTCTAGTTAATTAACACCTCAATTTCGTGCGTATTCACATGTAGCAAACAGCCATGAGAGTAGTACCGTTGTGAGTTGTTTCGGTCTTATATTAGGGGAATTTTCTGAGACAGAGGAAGTTGTACTCAGAATGTTGGTGTTTGGAATTATGGGCCCTAATTAGTTCCAAAATCAACAAGTGTATTTTTGCTAAGTAACGGCATGAAAGTTTACTTAGTAAATGGTAGTGAGCATTGTAATGGTTGTATACATCTAGGTGATATAATCCATTTGGCTATAGGCTAGGCCTATATTTTACATGCATTTTGGCATGTTTGGCTCATTTATTGGACTATTGTTTGACTTAGTGGTGATAAGTCAATGTGGTTGTTAGTCCTGTGTTATGTAAGAATCGATGCACTCTCGGGAAATAACTTAGGTTGTTCTAGCTAATCTATGTGCTGAAGCACTACCTAGATTGTGGTTGATATTTTTTGTGTTAAATATTGGATATTTTTTTCTAAAAACTTGTTCAAATCAGTTCACAAGTTTTTTATTGGGGGAAAGGGGTGATGTAATGAACGTGAGTTCATATCGACAGGCTTCACTGTCTGTGGACCGGAAGGTCGCTTACGTCATTTACTTTACGTCATGTATTGATGACGTTTTTCTTTACGTCGGAGACAAGGTTTAGTTTGGATGAGACTATAAGCGTTTTCGATTGTTTTGACGTCATGTTATGATGTAAGTTCCGATAATCAATTTTCTTCCGGCAAAAGAAACGGTTCTTGCACCAGCCGTATCAAGTCGGTATCAAAGAATAAGAAGAAGAAGAGGAAGAAGAATAATAAGAAGAGGAAGAAGAATAAGAAGAAGAAGAGGAAGAAGAAGAAGAAGAAGAAGAAGAAGAAGAAGAAGAAGAAGAAGAAGAAGAAGCAGAAGAAGAAGACGAAAGAGAAGAAAGAGAAGGAGATGAAGAAGAAGAAGGGCGACAGCATGCTGTGTCGAAGGTATTGTGATTTTTGGCCGATGACGGTTATCCATTGAGATTTGACAAGATGTGAATATAGTATGTTTGTGGCACTTGTACAGACACACGACAAGACGTTGACAATTATCAAAACCAAGGGTTGAACTATAATGAAAAGTACTTTCTTCAGGTGGGAGGGATGGAGAGAGGAGAGGCGGCTGGGACCGGGATACGCCGCCGGCGGAGGATCGTCATTCGTCTAATACCGTCTTCAACTTCACCGGCGTATTATCTTCACCGTTGTGTCCGTCTACCATCTTCAACTTCACCGTCGTATTATCTTCATCGTTGTGTCCATCTACCATCTTCAATTTCACCGTCTTAGCTCCGTCAGCTACTGTCTTCATGATTGACTAACTGTTCCAGAAATTCGTGAGATTGTCTGTGTCGTGTACAGTGCCACCTTTATGTGATCATCCTTGTTTAATTGGCATCAAACTTTGTTATTTTTATCTTCGTTGAATAAATGTAGTGTTAAAGTTAAAGTACATTTTATTGGGTTATAATATGCAAGATTGAACAAGTGAGAATCTGGAAGTAAAAGTGTTTTGTGTTGTATAATCAAACAGTGCGTTTGTTACAACTAGCACTACTGACCTCAGAGGCTCACTCTTGCATGGCTTACTTAGAATATTAATAAGGGTGCAAAAACTTGAATTTTGATCAACAGACCGGTTCCATGAGTGAGAACTGACTCGACGGCAGACGTAACCAGGCATATGGAGGACGTGTGGTGTGCCGGGCGTGTCCCGCACAGTACAACCCCCCCTTTTTAGACCCCCTAGCTTTAAGACTTCCTCCTTTTTAAGACTTGCTTTTTCAGATTTTCTCTTCGTAACATCTGTAAATTAAACTCCATTTTAAGACTCCCCCTTTATAAGACCTGATTTGTACAGATTTTGTAGAGGTCTCCAAAGGAGAGTTCCCGGTATTCAGTCAACCGGTACGTTGCAATCTGAAACTTACCGAAAACGAAATGATCGACCGACAGAGTTAGGATTAAGCTGGTCTTGTGCTTGCGTGTACACTGACACGAGGGAGATTAGGCACTCACAGGTCCGCACATAAGTTGACCTGGGAAACTGGAAAAATCTCCACCCTGTTAACCCACCAGCGGCGCGGCCGGGATTCAGTCGAACCCACGAGCTTCCGCTTGGGAGGCCGGCGGCGTCTTCTCCACTAGGCCATTGCGCCCGCTTTAGTTTTGTTGAGCCATTACAAGTATGTAGCTGTTGCATAAGTCTCCGGATTCGATTTCT